>NC_083593.1:31665361-31782861 GCF_027579695.1 Neoarius graeffei
CGGACCAGAGTTCGGTGGTTTGTATTCAGACCAACCCAAAAGTTCCGGACCAAGGGAAATTTGGTTCGTTTGGTCCGGACCAAACAACGTAGGTGTGAATACGCCCTTAAAGATGGTCGTCTAGACACTCTTTTAAAAAAAAAACCTGTCCCTGGTGTTTCTATGCAAGAAAATTTGACAACTTCAGAGGCATGAAATACGCACAGGAAATTTTATTAATCTGAATGGGATGGCAAGAAAATCGACTTAAACTGTGTAACATGAATCTGAATGCAAGGAACTTTCCCAATGTAAATAATGATGCAACCTTTTTTTGGACTGAAGATGAATATATCTTTGTTCACAGGGCTATGTGTTATTTTCAATACTTTCAAAAATCGCACTTGAGTCCAAGTGATGTAGATTTCTGATACCTGTTTAGATTTTCCAGCTTGACTTGTTAAATATCATGGTATATCAGGTACATGATGATAATTATGCTCATAGCCGTTTCATGTCAAGCATTAGTACTTCCTCAGATTTAAAGCCAGAGAATATTTATTTAGTCACTGGCATGACATTGGCATAAATATTAAGAACATTTTTTCATTAGAATTAAATCACTTTACTTACAGTCAGAAAATGTATATGTACCCCTATTGTTACAGTGTCACTTTGTAATTATTTATAATGTACCAGTGTTGTGTGGCAGGGTTTTGTGTTGATGTTATTCCCATTATGTGCAGAGTTTCTGTTTGTGTCCTGAATATTGCTACCCCACATCCTTCTATTCTCCTCCTCCTCTCTACTCTCATAAATTGAGAGTAGATGGGAATGTGACATTGCCTCAGGGCTCTGTGTGGATTTGTATGGAACTTCCATGCGACTGAATGCACTGACCCCTTTTCTGTGGCCTAGTATACATTCAACATAATCATCCTTTACATGTGACTCCACTCAGGTCCTAGAGGGATGAAAGGTTAGAGAAAGATAGCCAGGGTCCATCCTGTCTTAGCCTTCCTGCTTCCATCTCACTTTACACAAAGCACCATATAATGGATTTACTAGAGCTGCAGAGAAAACAAATTCAATTCAACTGTATTTGTGTCATGCTTTTAGCAAGAGACACTGTCAAGAAGCAACTTCACAAGTCAGAACTTTACAAACAGAAATCTAGATGTAGATTTAGATCCCAGAGGTGACAGTGGCAATGAAAAATTCCCTGTGACAATACATGGAAGAAACCTTGAAAAGAACCAGACTAGAAAGTGAACCCATCCTCTTCTGGGTGACACTGACGAGTGGATGTATAAAGCATTATAGTACCCAAGTGGAGAAGATAAAAGTCTAACATATGTTCAGGATGTTCAGTATGAGTATATAGTGAGCAAGATTCCAGGATGAGCCCAGAACAGTATTTACGATTACAGCAGCAGTTTTTAGGAAGCAAAAGTTTTCAGTTTCCAGGTAAAATGATCAAATTATCAAAAGAAGCCAATAATAAGCCTTATGCATGAACAGTTTTGGGGAAGTGCAGAAAGCTCAGGATGAGAAAGCAATAGGAACAGAGCAGGAGGATCATGAATCAGGCCAAAGGACAAGAAGCTAAGGTCACATCAATGCCTTGTGTGGATAATGTGTGTAGATAAATGATTACTGTGACCCCCCCCCCCCCCCCCCCATGTATAAATTTTCAAAATCACTTACATCATGTGCATGACTGATATGCATTAAAAAAAAAACACACAACCAACTGATTTGTGAGACACTGCATCATTGCAGTACTAATAAATAACAATACAAGCTTTCATTGAAAAAAAATAATTTACACCTGAGTCTGGCTTAAAGAAAGAAAATTACAGTCACACGGCCATCTAAATTGATACACATTTAATTTGAGACCACATGTGGAATTTTCTGGCTCATGTCTAACTTTAAAGGATTTGTCTCACACACACACAAAAGTGTATTTGCACCACTACAAGGCTACAGTATGTGAATCTAGTCAAAGAACGCTCCAGCAAAGCGCCAACTCTCCAGCTGTTACAACAGTTGGCAGGGAAATCTGGAAGCTCAAAGGATCAGCAGATAAAATGGACATTAAAAACACACAAGAGTCTGCCTCATGCATACTCACAGAGCCCAGACTGAATGCATCACAGAAAGCTCAAAGAGTCAAACGAGGTATTAACTGCTAATAGCGGTGGAGCTGGAACCATCACTTGCTGTTCACATTTATAAGGCAATGCAACCCACTGCACAGCATTTTAAATAGATTTAACTCTTTCAGCTACATGACTTTCTTTGTGTATAGGAATATAAAATATAGGAATGTAGGAAGTGATGCTTTAACACCATGACTCATAAATTGTCCATTTTATGAACATGGCCGTTTATATTCAGAGCTATTATGAATATATATGCTCCTTGAAAAAAAAGTATGAGAAAAAAGTATAAAGTAAATAAGGTAAATAATTACAAAGAGGGGCGGCACGGTGGTGTAGTGGTTAGCGCTGTCGCCTCACAGCAAGAAGGTCCGGGTTCGAGCCCCGTGGCCGGCGAGGGCCTTTCTGTGCGGAGTTTGCATGTTCTCCCCGTGTCCGCGTGGGTTTCCTCCGGGTGCTCCGGTTTCCCCCACAGTCCAAAGACATGCAGGTTAGGTTAACTGGTGACTCTAAATTGACCGTAGGTGTGAATGTGAGTGTGAATGGTTGTCTGTGTCTATGTGTCAGCCCTGTGATGACCTGGCGACTTGTCCAGGGTGTACCCCGCCTTTCGCCCGTAGTCAGCTGGGATAGGCTCCAGCTTGCCTGCGACCCTGTAGAAGGATAAAGCGGCTAGAGATAATGAACGAATGAATGAATGAATGAATTACAAAGAGCAAGTAAAAAGTAAGCGTATGAGTGCTCTTTGAATAAGAAAGTAGAATTAACTGAAAGTATTACACTTGTTAAAATTAAACATATACATGTTAATATTCTAACTGAACAAGTAAAGGTGTTCATTCTATAAAGGTAGAATGAACTATTATTGCATATAGAAATTTAATAAGATGACAAGCTGTAAACGAATGAATATTAATGTAATATTGCACTTAACAAGACACACTACAATAAGCATAACAAAAGAAATGCTACATAAACTGTACTGGTTCCATTCAGTGGAAGGGAGAGTGCACGTGGCATCACACCTTGACATTATGAATGTGAATGACTGTCAGCACAATAAATATTACACTTTAGGCTAATGAACTGGGTTCAGATTCCCAAAAGCCTCTTCATGCTAAGAGCGTCTTAACTAGGAGAGAGAGCGCGTTCATTGGGCTGCTCGCTCTACCATTTAACGATGATCTTTGTGCTGCGATGCTTTTGGGAACCCCAACCCTGTTGGATGAAGATGCTGCAGAGCTGTATCGATGAACAATTCATTTTCCTTCTATCACAGTCACAGGGTTGAGTGACCTGGGAACAAGGGAACAAGGACAAGATGGCAGCTGGCAAGTTTGGTGTGCTTGTAGTGTTTTTAGTGTACATGATTATAAAAATATTTTTAGACACTGGACCCGAAATCGGGTTTGAAAGGCAATTACAAAACAAACCTTTATTTAATAAACAGTTTGGTTATGGCAAGAAAATCCTCATGGACACATTCCTCAATCCATGCTGGTATCCAGCCAGGTGAAACGACAAGAACGGCGACAAACGGCAAGTAAACGGCGAAAAATTGATCATTTGCATCTGCCTGTTACTATCTGGAGATATACATCAAGGCCCGGGTCTGATGCCGAGCAGTACGATCTCAAAAAGGCCCACGGCAGATGCGATGGTCTGCATGAATCACCCAAACATCGGAAACCAACTTTTTTTCCATAGTCGCCGCAGGGAGTGGAAGCGAGCGTGGAGGCGCCAAAAGACACAGCGGAGATCCGACAATGGGAGATGAGATCAGGCAACGTGGTACTGACTAGGCCAGATTGGATCTTCAGGCCTCCGTACCCGTAGGCCAGTCACTCTTGGAGGAGCAGGAGAGCATCGGTAGTGAGAGGCCGAACGTGGATTCTTTCCTGGCTATGCGAGGACTACACCTGCTTCATCTCAATGTCAGAAGCCTTCTACCGAAAATCACCGAGATTCGGCACCTAAGTAAAAGTAGAAAGGTTGGAATTTTTTGTTTCACTGAAACATGGTTGGACGACTCTGTTAAGGATGCTGAAATTGAATTAGAGGACTATTTGATTATTAGGAGAGATCGAAACGCAACTGTCGAGGGGTGTGCATTTATGTGAGAGCGGACATTGGTTTTAATTATAGAATGGACTTGTACTGTATAGCGATCAGATTGAAGCAGTCTGGCTAGATGTTTTGCTACCGAAGAGTAAGCCCATACTAATCGGTGCTTGTTACAGGCCGCCTGATCAAACACAGTTTTATGAGCTTTTAGAAGAACTTTGCACAAAGAGGTTGGACTTGATTAAAACTGAAATTATCATGATGGGAGATTTTAATACCAATATTCAGAAACACGATGTGTCCGGGTACAAAGCATTGATGGTTTTTTGTCGCTCTTTTAGTTTATATCAGCTGATTAATGAACCTACACGTGTATGTTCCAACACTCAAACCACGATTGATCTTGTCCTAGTATCGGATAAGACTAGAATAGCACAGAGCGTGGTTATTAATTATGGGTTGAGTGACCATTCTATTGTTTTCTGCACTAGAAAGATCAAGAAAGCAGTGTTTAATTGTCATTCTTCTATTAAAACCCGGTCGATGAAAAGGTATAACAAAGAAATACTCAATGAATGTTTGAAACAAATGGATTGGTCTAATGTAATGCAATATAAAGATGTGGACAAAGCATAGTGCTCATTTAAAAGTATGTTCTTAGAAGTGCTTGATAAAGTAGCCCCATATAAAGAAATTAGAATAAAACAGAGAACAGAACTTTGGGTAAATGATGACATCCTTGAGGCAATAAGATCAAGAAATAGGAAGTATGATCAATTTAGGGTACACAAGGGCGAGCAGAGTTGGGCTGATTATAAAAAGGCAAGAAATGAAGTTAACAGATTAGTGTTTAATACTAAAAAGGCATACTTTAATGAAAAAATAGCAGAATGTAGAAATGACTCAGGAAAGCTATGGAAGTCCCTCAAGCAGCTTGGCTATAGTAAAAGGATGAAAACTAAAAACACCAATATCACTCTAGATCTTGGCAACACTATAACATCAGAGAAGGGGATAGTAGCAGCCGGCTTTAATAAATATTTTTCATCTGTTGCCAGGGAGCTGGTAGGAAAGCTACCTGGCCAGACTGGTCAATATGGTGAAAGTCATGTGCGGGACTATTACTCTCAGTTAGGGGTTCAGACGGGGAGCTTCTTCTCTGGAAAGGTGTCTGAGGCACTGGTTCTTGAGAAGCTCCAAAGGCTTGATTGTTCTAAAGCCACAGGCTTAGATGCCATTCCATTCAGGTTCTTAAGGGATGCTGCTGAGATCATTACCCCGTGCATCACTCATATTGTAAACAGGTCTATAGAACAAGGGCAGTTTCCGAAAGATCTCAAGATTGCCAGAGTAGTAGTAGCCGTTACATAAAAAAGGGAGTAAACAGGACCCTGGCAATTATAGACCGGCCTCCATTCTTAGTAGTCTGTCAAAGATAATTGAAAAAATTATTTGTGAACAGATTGATAATTACCTTTCATCACAAAACATACTTTACGAATTCCAGTCTGGCTTCCGTAAATCTTACTCTACTGACTCATGTTTACTTTTTTTAACAGATCTTATTAAAAAAGAGGTAGATAATGGAAATTTCTGTGGCATGGTGATGTTAGACCTACAGAAGGCCTTTGATACAGTTGACCATTGTGTTTTACTGTATAAATTGAAAGCTATGGGTTTTAGTGATTTAGCACTGAAATGGGTGGGCTCCTATTTGGAGAACAGAATGCAAGTGGTGGACATTGGGGGTACAATGTCTCAACCACAAGGCATAGATTGTGGGGTTCCCCAAGGGAGTGTTTTGGGACCACTCCTCTTTCTTTTATATATCAATGACTTAAAGGCTGTTTGTTCATGTGATCTTTTTTTTATATGCAGATGATTCTGCGCTGGTAGTCTCTCATAAGGATAAAAACATTATTGAACAAACACTTAGCGCAGAACTTTTAAATGTTAGCAGGTGGATGACTGACAACAGGTTATCACTTCATTTAGGAAAAACAGAATCCATCCTTTTTGGATCAAAGATTAGATTGAAAAAAGCCTCTAGTTTTAAAGTCTTAGCTGGAGATTCTGAAATTACAGCCAAGGAATCAGTCAGTTACCTTGGCTGTGTGTTAGACTGCCACTTAACTGGTGTAGGTCAGGCACAAAAGGCAATCACCAAAATAAATCACAGAGTCCGTTTTCTGGCCAGAATCTCAAAGATTTTGGATAAAACAACAATGGTAATTTTAGCAGGAGCCTTAATTCAGCCATATTTTGATTATGCATGTAGCTCATGGTATAATGGTGTCACAATGAATTTGAAGCATAAGCTTCAGACCTCTCAAAATAAGTTAATTAGACTTATTTTGGACCTCCCCATGAGAACCCACCTTGAATCATCCCACTTTGACAAGCTGGGATGGCTGAAGGTAGAGGATCGTGTACCTCAGATGCAGCTATGTATGGTACATAGGATTGTTTATGGGGGCGTACCCAATTATTTTAGAAATTATTTTAATAGAGTAAATGAAGTTCACTGCTATTCCACTGCTATTCCACTAGGGGAAGCTTAACAGATTTTGTACCACCCAGAGTTAAGATGAATTTGGGTAGAGTCTTTTCTTTATGTTGGAACTGCCCTTTGGAACAGGTTACCTGGTTCACTCAAATCAGTTAGAAGCATAGGCAGTTTTAAACAGGACTTGAAAAAATGGCTTAGACACCAATCTTAGGCATTTGGCAATTTGTATTTGTTATGTATTATGTAACTGTAATTCTGTTTCTATGTGATGTGTGGTCTGCTGCTACTTGCCCTTGTCTCCTGCTCTATAGGGACCACAATGGAAATAAGCCTGTGGGCTTTATTGTGTTATCTCTGACTATTTATTTATGTATAATTTATGATGCAGTTTGCTGTTTCATATTTTTTATATTAAGAATGGTCAATAAAATCAATCAATCAATCAATCAATCAATCAATCAATCAATCAATCAATCAATAATGTGTAGTGGATGAACTGGGCTGACACAGAGTCAACTGCAGTTGACTTGCTGACTTTCGGACTGCGGTTGTCGTGAACGGTTTTGCACTCGGGTTTCCGTTGGTGGGGGGTTTATAGCATCAATGAAGCTGACTTTGTTAGGACTGTTAATGTTATAGTCATGTTGTCTGTTGTTGCCTGGATGGGGGTGGGTTCCCTTTTGGGTCTGGTTCTTCTCGGGGTTTCTTCCTCGTGTCGTCTGGGGGAGTTTTTCCTTGCTGCCGTCGCCACGGGCGTGCTCATTGGGGATAGATTAGGGATAAAATTAGCTCACATTTTAAGTCGTTCAAATTCTGTAAAGCTGCTTTGCGACAATGTTTATTGTTAAAAGCGCTATACAAATAAACTTGACTTGACATGACTTGACAGAGTCCAATTTATCCCCATTCTTCTCTCTATTATAGCCTCAATGGAGTCCAGGCATTGCCTTACTACATACCCTCTTTCCACCAACGAGAACCATGTGCTAGTTCTGGGCTGGTGCGACTTGTGAACTTTCAAAGAAGTGATTTCCTTTTCCACGGGCTAGAGAGCTACCATAGAGCCATGTCATTATATCACTGTATATGTCTCCACTTTTCCACCCATTAGCCTCGCTGGTAGTGCCGCTAGCTGCACCGCTAGCCAGCCCCACTAGCCAGCCCCGCTACCCTAGCTCACTAGCCAGCACTGCTAGCACCACTAGCCCACCACACTAGCACCACTAGTACCAAACACAACAACAATGACAGACTACATCGTATCTTTTTCTTCTTCTTCTTTGACTTAGACTAGATCCTACATGAGCTCTGGTTTATAAACACAATGGTCACAAAGTTTTAGCTGGTTTTGTTGGTCACAATAATCCCACCCTTAGCCCCTGACATAAGCAGTTAATGGTTCTAGATTAGCAATAAATTGGTGACTCTCTGGAACCAGTTTCCCTGGCTGAGAGCCAGTTCTTTGGCTCTCAAAACATGAATCAATATTTGGCACCAGCTCCAAACTGGCCCTGAAACTGCCTTGGTGGAAAAGGGGTAAAAGACTCTACTTTGCTTACTAGTATTTTTCAGTGCATACATGAACTGAAGAAACAATCTGCTGTGAAATTTCTTGTGGCGTACCTCTGAACTGTGCTCACAGTCCAACCTGTTAAGTCCACCAGTCCTACAAGTGCTTTGTGGATGGAAAAGGCTGTTGGTGCTTATCTATTCAACTTGAAGTTGAGATAGAGGTTATCTGTTTTGCACCTCTTCACAACATTCCCTACCAGACTTCAGTAGTCACCAAGAGGAGAGCTTGGAAATTGTTTAAAAAAAGAAAAGAAAAAGAAATTCCACTCCCAAAGGAATTCTGACTAATCTCGTCCACTCCCAAAGGAATTCTGACCAATCCCGACCAATCCCACTGACACAACACTCATGCAGAAAGTTTGATAAATCCCACCTGCTCGCAGTTATTCATACTTCCATTGTTGTTTGTACTTGCAGGCATAATTCTATAAAAATTCTAAATGGTAACAAATTTAGTTGGTTGTATTTATTAAAATATAAACAAGTACGCACATTTAAATCAAAGATGTTTAGGGACTGAAGACACCAAGTGATGAAGTGTTTCAGGTGTTATTTTGTCCCATTCTTCCTGCAAACAGGTCTTAAAGGAACAGTCCACCGTACTTCCATAATGAAATATGCTCTTATCTGAATTGAGACGAGCTGCTCCGTACCTCTCCGAGCTTTGCACGACCTCCCAGTCAGTCAGACGCAGTCAGACGCGCTGTCACTCCTGTTAGCAATGTAGCTAGGCTCAGCATGGCCAACGGTATTTTTTGGGGCTGTAGTTAGATGCGGCCAAACTCTTCCACGTTTTTCCTGTTTACATAGGTTTATATGACCAGTGACATGAAAAAAGTTCAGTTACACAAATTGAAACGTAGCGATTTTCTATGCTATGGAAAGTCCGCACTATAATGACAGGCGTACTAACACCTTCTGCGCGCTTCGACAGCGCATTGATACGGAGCTCAGATATCAATGCGCTGCCGAAGCGCGCAGAAGGTGTTAGTACGCCTGTCATTATAATGCGGACTTTCCATAGCATAGAAAATCGCTACGTTTCAATTTGTGTAACTGAACTTTTTTCATATCACTGGTCATATAAACCTATGTAAACAGGAAAAACGTGGAAGAGTTTGGTCGCATCTAACTACAGCCCCAAAAAATACCATTGGCCATACTGAGCCTAGCTACATTGCTAACAGGAGTGACAGCGCGTCTGACTGACTGGGAGGTCGCGCAAAGCTCGGAGAGGTACGGAGCAGCTCGTCTCAATTCAGATAAGAACATATTTCATTATGGAAGTACGGTGGACTGTTCCTTTAAGGTATGCAACAGTACGGGGTCGCTGCTGTTGTCATATTTTTCGTTTCAAAATTTACCACACATTCTCTATTGGGGTCAGAGTGGACAGGCATCCTCTTCTTCCACAGAATAAGAGGATGCCTGTCCACAGCCTTTGTAATGTGCATGCAAAATGTGGTTTTTGTATTGTCTTGTTGAAATATCCCTGGAAAAGATGTCGTCTTGAAGGCAGCATATGCTGCTCCAAAATCTCAATGTACTTTTCTGAATTAATGCTGCTATCACAGAAGTGTAAGTTACCTTTGCTTAGGACACTGACACAACCCCATACCATGACAGACCCTGACTTTTGGACTTGTTGCTGGTAACAGTCTGGATGCACACAGTGTGCATTTCAAAAAAAAAAAAAAAAACAACCCTGGAATACTGATTCATCTGACCACAATACACATTTTCACTGTGTAATGGTCCATCCCAGATGTTGCCAAGCTCAGAGCACTTCTGGACACAGTTAACAATGGCTTCCTTTTTGCACAGTAAAGGTTTAACTGACATTTATGGATGTAACTCTGTATTGTAGTGCTTCACAAAAGTTTGTTAAAATAATCCCGAGCCCATGTGGTTATATCAGCTATAGATGAATGACAGTTCTTGATGAAGTGCCATCTGAGGGCTCAGAGATCACAGGTGTTCAGCTTAGGCTTGCACCCTTGCCCTTTATGCACTGAAATTCCTCCAGATTCCTTGAATCATTTAATGATATTATGCAGCATAGAGGGTCAAATACCCAAATCCCTTCATATCTGTCTTTGAGAAACATTGTTTTTAAACATTTCAATAATTTTCTCATGCATTTGTTGACAAACTGGAAATCCTCTGCCCATCTTTTCTCCTCAAAGACTAGGCATTTCCTTGATACTGATTTCGTAAAGTATGGCAATTGTCTCTCATGTTATAATCCAATCTAATCCAGTTAGAAGTCTTTTTAGAAGTTTCTGGATTTGTTAAAGCAATCATGTTTATTTAGTAGTTTATCAAAATCAGGTAATATAAATAATATAAAATTAGTTACTACCTAATAGCGGAGCTTCCATTCAAATGAAAACAAACATGCAACAGATGATGTACTTTGATATGTTTCAATTTCAATTTTATCATGAGAAGATACATTTCTCCAAACTCACGTATATTATTTTTTTATTACTATAAACTACAGTGTGCTTTAGGGATTTATAGCAAAATGTTTCGAAAACAAAAGATACATGATTCATGAAAACACTGACTGAATTCAGGTCAACTTGTCAGATCCCAAAGGATTTCGCAGTGATTTCAAAATCAGCATCACTATTTAGAATTAAATTCCTACAACTCATCATTTCTATTAATTCATTTTTACACGTTTTCTTTCTCTTTCAGCTTGTCGCTTTTCTTGTGAAAGATTTATTCGCCTTTCTCTAGCTCTTTCACGTCTTCTTTCCTTTTCTTCCTCTGTCAAAACTCTCTCTCTCTCTCTCTTCCTGGTTTTGACTTCATCTTTCTCTCCTTGGTTAACTTGTTCTGACATCTTTTTAAAGTTTGTATTAAAGTTTGTAAAAATGATTATTTTGTTTTCGGTGGAAAAACCCGATAAATATGAAATTATCTGGAGACAAAAATAAGTTATGTAGACACGCTCGCGCTTCTAGTTCCCGCCAAAATCAAACAGCCAATCAGAATTGCAAGGGGCACGGATGGACAGACGTACTCAGCTGGGATCCCTGTGTGTCCATGAAAAATCAACTCAATGGGTTACCAGATTTTCTTAAGTATGGAGCTCCGCTCGCGCAAAGCTTCGCTATTATTTCTTATATCAGTGAAGTATAATATTTTATTTCAGATTTCTTTATCACACCTGGTGACTTGTCCAGGGTGAACCCCGCCTTTCGCCCGTAGTCAGCTGGGATAGGCTCCAGCTTGCCTGCGACCCTGTAGAAGGATAAAGCGGCTAGAGATAATGAGATGAGATGAGATTTCTTTATCACAATATACGTGTATATCATCCTTGTGAATACATTTCAGGAACACCTAATATATTTTCAGGAATTAAAAACTACCAATATCCAGAGACATATTCCATTTTTTTCTTCAATTCTGAATGTTTTAAGACCCTGTGCTCAACCCTTATATGTTAATGAATTCAGTACTGATGAAGATATTCAGATACACAGCTGAACAATTTAAAAGTAGAACCTAAAGCCAAATACCAGTCTGCTTCTACATCAACCAGTATCTCATTAATGCAATTAAGTCACTTGTAAATGCTACACACACTCTATATCTCGGACATAAGTTTCGACATGCAGAACCATGGGTGGCTTGTTAAAGAAGCATATCTCAGGTCTGGCTGTTGAAAATGAGTTTCCAGCTTCTACAAACTGTGAAAAAGGAAATCAGCACTAGCACTTTCTTGACAGCCTCATTAGCCATTCTGCTTCTAATTATGACAAAGCTTAAAATCCCCCATATGAAAAGGCCCTTTAATATATGCTGAGATATTTTTTCTTTCAGCATAACACCATGTAACGTTATGAGGATTAAACAAACACGTTTGCTTACCTGTATACAGTGGTGCTTGAAAGTTTGTGAACCCTTTAGAATATTCTATATTTCTGCATAAATATGAACTAAAACATCATCAGATTTTCACACAAGTCCTAAAAGTAGATAAAGAGAACCCAGATTTTTTTGCCACTCACAGATATGTAATATTGGATCATTTTCCTCAATAAATAAATGACCAAGTATAATATTTTTGTCTCATTTGTTTAACTGGGTTCTCTTTATCTACTTTTAGGACTTGTGTGAAAATCTGATGATGTTTTAGGTCATATTTATGCAGAAATATAGAAAATTCTAAAGGGTTCACAAACTTTCAAGCACCACTGTATATGCTGCTATATATGCTGAAGCACATTTGACTTTAAATCTTATTTCACTGTTTCAACATTGTATATTAAATCAGTGCAATAATTCCTTTTTGTATGATGTGTGTATTGTATGCAGTATCATAAGCACATAGCGATCTCTTGCATAGTTCCAGCTTTAAGTTGATGACTCACCCACAGCTTGTTTCTGTGCTGTGCACATAATCAGACAAACAATATACGAGGAAAGAAAATATGTGCTTATATTTACAAAGTGAAGCAGAAGGATATGAAGATTAAACTGTCAGATATACTTGAAAAGAATATGAGGACAATGGATCACTGAATAAATATAATAAAAGACATTGCTTTGGTTTTTAAATCTGATTGCCAGAAGCGCATTTGAGGCCAACATAAAATCCTCAACATACACACAGCTGTGACTGGATAACAATAAGTGAATTCTATGTTAATGCACCAGGTTTTAAACCAATAAACTAAATTAGCTAGTTATAAAGTAGAACGATTACTAGCTATTATTCCATGCAAGGAAAGCCTGATATGTTAGGCTTGGCTGATATGCTTAGACAGTTTACTGTTAACAGACTACATTTCAACATGGAAGAATTGTTTATTGTCAATATTTTTAACACCAAATTCACTTATTGAACACTAGATTTTATCTTGTGTCACCATTTTATAAAAACAATAGGCCATTCAAGAGTGTGCATTACAGTAATATTAAAACTTTGCTACATGTCATGTGTAAGCGCACCCTTATCCATGATAAAATCACTATAACATATGCCCCCTTGTGGATTATTACTTTAATATAACACAGCGTGGCAGAATGCTCGAATTTGATTGGTCAGAAGTTATGCATTTTTTTTTTGTATGAACAGCACAGGTACTGTCGTTCTGGCTGTAACATGAACAATAGGTTAATATCAATGTGTGGGTTTTAATTTATTATTGTTTCTACAGTAACAGCTCCTGTACAGGGAGCTAACAAATGGATTTAAAACAAGTTGTTTAATAAAGTAATTGTTATAATCACTGATGTGATCTAGTTTTTATTAGGAGACACTTATTTAACTTTCATGGAAGCGGTCTCGGGAAAAGGCAATCTCAGTAACTGTGTGTGCGTGCATGCATGTGAAAGAGAGAGCGAGAGACAGAGAGAGAGAGAGGCTGGTGAAGAACGACTGTTTATAGCAGCTACAATGTTATTGAGAACAGGAACTAATATGTCTGTCGGACGTTCCATGACATTAACTCTAATTATATAGCCATTAAAATGCATGATGTGTCATTCATTAATAAATTAAACATTGTTGTAATTGTTGGCATATTGCTGTGGTATAAGTGGAATAACACACTCCATATGTGCATTTAAATGAAAATAATGCCCTTCGGAGGTAGAGACACTCGACTTTCACCACATGCCAGATCAAACCCCTCCTGCCATGCATTATTTTCATGTAACAGCACAGTCTGTCATGTGTTTTTCCTTGCATACTGTATAAACTATATCACGTATTCTTTGGATAGAAATAGACTCCGATTTCTGGATGCTACAGTCACTGACCTTCTGACACAGTAACGCCCTGTGGCAGCAAAACAAGACAGAACAAATGTATATCATATTCCATTCACATTCAAATAAAGCAAACAAACAAATAAATAAATACTCATCTTTTTATCCTAAACCTCAGCTGTTTCAACAATAATAAGACTGGAATTATTACATACCTCAACATAAAGCACTGACAGCTTTGACAAAAGCCTAGTAAAAATCAATATACCATCAGAAAGCTGGCACAGAAAAGCAGAAGTGTACCTGACATCCAAACATCAGGGAGAGCATTTTATCATGGCAGGTAACTTTGCAGTGACAGAGCATTGGAGTGAAGAATTCTGGCTTTCTCGCAATAGGAGACATTCCACAGAGTGTGAGAGTGCCTTCAGCTCCAGGACCACTGATGTACAGAACAAATAGCGCATACACATGCATGCGTGTACACACACACACACACACGGCAAGACATGTTTCACTCCTGACTGAACAAGGGTCTGCTTCACACACACATACTGCTATAAGGCCCCCACTGCTCCGCTCCTCTCTAGTCCCAAACCCTAAAACCCTCTCCGTCTGTTATTTCACTGTTGGCCATATCACAGTTTTACCTGGCCTCGAGTTGTATGGGAGAAACCAATAAAGCTGCATTTAGCAATCTGCATCCATGAATCAATAATGTTTCTTGTTGAAACTCTTTACATTTCACAGACTCTGAAACAGTGTTGTAATAAATATACTGTAGTTATACTGGAATAAAAGTAAAAATTACATGAAAGAGTGTAATGAGAAAATGACACAAGCAGGAGGTTTAAAGTATTCAATATTCTTTGTACTAAATATCAAAGGGATTGGAGTATAAAATAAGAAAAAATGCTTACAGTGGTGCTTGAAAGTTTGTGAACCCTTTAGAATTTTTGATATTTCTGCATAAATATGACTTAAAACATCATCAGATTTTCACACAAGTCCTAAAAGTAGATAAAGAGAACCCAGTTAAACAAATGAGACAAAAATATTATACTTGGTCATTTATTTCTTGAGGAAAATGATCCAATATTACATATCTTTGAGTGGCAAAAGTCTGTGAACCTTTGCTTTCAGTATCTGGTGTGACCCCCTTGTGCAGCAATAACTGCAACTAAACGTTTGCGGTAACTGTTGATCAGTCCTGCACGCCGGCTTGGAGGAATTTTAGCCCATTCCTCCGTACAGAACAGCTTCAACTCTGGGATGTTGGTGGGTTTCCTCACATGAACTGCTCGCTTCAGATCCTTCCACGTTTCTATTGGATTAAGGTCAGGACTTTGACTTGGCCATTCCAAAACATTAACTTTATTCTTCTTTAACCATTCTTTGGTAGAACGACTTGTGTGCTTAGGGTCGTTGTCTTGCTGCATGACCCACCTTCTCTTGAGATTCAGTTCATGGACAGATGTCCTGACATTTTCCTTTAGAATTTGCTGGTATAATTCAGAATTCATTGTTCCATCAATGATGGCAAGCTGTCCTGCCCCAGATGCAGCAAAACAGGCTCAAACCATGATACTACCACCACCATGTTTCACAGATGGGATAAGGTTCTTATGCTGGAATGCAGTGTTTTCCTTTCTCCAAACATAACGCTTCTCATTTAAACCAAAAAGTTCTATTTTGGTCTCATCCGTCCACAAAACATTTTTCCAATAGCCTTCTGGCTTGTCCACGTGATCTTTAGCAAAATGCAGATGAGCAGCAATGTTCTTTTTGGAGAGCAGTGGCTTTCTCCTTGCAACCCTGCCATGCACAGCATTGTTGTTCAGTGTTCTCCTGATGGTGGACTCATGAACATTAACATTAGCCAATGTGAGTGAGGCCTTCAGTTGCTTAGAAGTTACCCTGAATTCCTTTGTGACCTTGCCAACTATTACATGCCTTGCTCTTGGAGTGATCTTTGTTGGTCGACCACTCCTGGGGAGGGTAACAATGGGCTTGAATTTCCTCCATTTGAACACAATCTGTCTGACTGTGGATTGGTGGAGTCCAAACTCTTTAGAGATGGTTTTGTAACCTTTTCCAGCCTGATGAGCATCAACAACGCATTTTCTGAGGTCCTCAGAAATCTCCTTTGTTCGTGCTATGATACACTTCCACAAACGTGTTGTGAAGATCAGACTTTGATAGATCCCTGTTCTTTCAATAAAACAGGGTGCCCACTCACACCTGATTGTCATCCCATTGATTGAAAACACCTGACTCTAATTTCACCTTCAAATTAACTGCTAATCCTAGAGGTTCACATACTTTTGCCATTCACAGATACGTAATATTGGATCATTTTCCTCAATAAATAAATGACCAAGTATAATATTTTTGTCTCATTTGTTTAACTGGGTTCTCTTTATCTACTTTTACAACCCCGATTCCAGAAAAGTTGGGACAAAGTACAAATTGTAAATAAAAATGGAATGCAATAATATACAAATCTCAAAAACTGATATTGTATTCACAATAGAACATAGACAACATATCAAATATCGAAAGTGAGACATTTTGAAATTTCATGCCAAATATTGGCTCATTTGAAATTTCATGACAGCAACACATCTCAAAAAAGTTGGGACGGGGCAATAAGAGACTGAAAAAGTTAAATGTATAAAAAAGGAACAGCTGGAGGACCAAATTGTAACTCATTAGGTCAACTGGCAATAGGTCATTAACATGACTGGGTATAAAAAGAGCGTCTTGGAGTGGCAGCGGCTCTCAGAAGTAAAGATGGGAAGAGGATCACCAATCCCCCTAATTCTGCGCCGACAAATAGTGGAGCAATATCAGAAAGGAGTTCGACAGTGTAAAATTGCAAAGAGTTTGAACATATCATCTACAGTGCATAATATCATCAAAAGATTCAGAGACTCTGGAAGAATCTCTGTGCGTAAGGGTCAAGGCCGGAAAACCATACTGGGTGCCCGTGATCTTCGGGCCCTTAGACGGCACTGCATCACATACAGGCATGCTTCTGTATTGGAAATCACAAAATGGGCTCAGGAATATTTCCAGAGAACATTATCTGTGAACACAATTCACCGTGCCATCCGCCGTTGGCAGCTAAAACTCTATAGTTCAAAGAAGAAGCCGTATCTAAACATGATCCAGAAGCCCAGACGTCTTCTCTGGGCCAAGGCTCATTTAAAATGGACTGTGGCAAAGTGGAAAACTGTTCTGTGGTCAGACGAATCAAAATTTGAAGTTCTTTACGGAAATCAGGGACGCCGTGTCATTCGGACTAAAGAGGAGAAGGATGACCCAAGTTGTTATCAGCGCTCAGTTCAGAAGCCTGCATCTCTGATGGTATGGGGTTGCATTAGTGTGTGTGGCATGGGCAGCTTACACATCTGGAAAGACACCATCAATGCTGAAAGGTATATCCAGGTTCTAGAGCAACATATGCTCCCATCCAGACGACGTCTCTTTCAGGGAAGACCTTGCATTTTCCAACATGACAATGCCAAACCACATACTGCATCAATTACAGCATCATGGCTGCATAGAAGAAGGGTCCGGGTACTGAACTGGCCAGCCTGCAGTCCAGATCTTTCACCCATAGAAAACATTTGGTGCATCACAAAACGGAAGATACGACAAAAAAGACCTAAGACAGTTGAGCAACTAGAATCCTACATTAGACAAGAATGGGTTAACATTCCTATCCCTAAACTTGAGCAACTTGTCTCTTCAGTCACCAGACGTTTACAGACTGTTGTAAAGAGAAAAGGGGATGTCTCACAGTGGTAAACATGGCCTTGTCCCAACTTTTTTGAGATGTTGTGTTGTCATGAAATTTAAGTTCACCTAATTTTTCTCTTTAAATGAAACATTTTCTCAGTTTAAACATTTGTTATGTCATCTATGTTCTATTCTGAATAAAATATGGAATTTTGAAACTTCCATATCATTGCATTCCGTTTTTATTTACAATTTGTACTTTGTCCCAACTTTTTTGGAATTGGGGTTGTAGGACTTGTGTGAAAATCTGAAGATGTTTTAGGTCATATTTACAGTATGCAGAAATATAGAAAATTCTAAAGGGTTCACAAACTTTCAAGCACCACTGTACATACAGTCAAGATACGTCTTTCATGCTTGTTTTGGTTGAATTTCAGAGTCCCAGGTCTCACATTTAATTGGGCTTTCCTGCTGTAATTAAACCACCTCTAAAACCAATTCAAACTAATTAATTTAGACAGTGTTCCACTTTGGATGTCTGCTATATGTGCCCTCCACCTAAAAAAAAAAAAAAAACACCAGCAGCCACTGCAGATCACCTAAGTCTTAAAAAATAAACTGATGTTATTTAACTTTAACTTTGCCTGGTGAAGTTTCTGGTGAAAGAACATTTTACTTCTATGAAAGAAGACTTCAGTCAGAGTCAGCATTTTCAGATAAAGTTGTTCCATTGAGTTTTCTGCTGAAAGAAAAGATTTAATGCTTTTTGCCGTTTATCACTTATGTAACAAATTCCATCTTTTTCTTCTTATCAGTTTTAAGGCAAAGAAAAAAGTGGCTGGTGAGGGAATAGCTTGTTTATGAATGTTTAAAGCTGATATATTGTAATTTATACCAAGATCTCGCCTTCAGGAAGTAGTCAAAATTCCGCTACAGACTACATCACACCAACTCATTTTCCTATAACAGCACATCCTGTTGTTTTATTCCTTACTGAGCTCCAGATATGTATAAATGGCTGAACTCAAGTTCGATAATACACCAGAAGGTGGCCTGAACTTTTTTTGGAAGAAGAAGAAGAACTCCAGATATAAATGGCTAAAATATTATGGCCAGCCATACAGGATACATACATAACTGAGGAAACGTTGACTAACCAGGCCTGTGAGGGTGTCTCCCATAACCTGGTATGGAAAAGTATGAACCGGAACGGGAGGGTACATTACAATAACGTTACGTTTTCAAAATATTCAGGGGTTTCATACTTAACATCTTGTACTCACACGTATCACTGTTATGTATTCTTTGATTATCCAGTATTATTATATCCCGTCACATTGTATTCACGTTATATTCATGATATTTTGAATCGAAATTGATCTAAAAGCGCAGAACTCTAAAAGCCCGGAACTCCAATTACGGAATATACCTCGGCGTGACATCACAAAGAAATCCTGTGTGGCGGAATGAGCGCCATCTCAAGTAAAATGCGGTTTCACACTGATTGTGAAAACGTGGGTCATAAAACAGAAGCACAGATCAAAAAGATAAGAATTTGAAATGTATACAATGTCAGCTGAAGAAACGAAAAGGTAGAGGTAGGGGAAGAGGCAAGAAATTGTAAAATAGATTAATAGTTAAGTTATATGTTTTGACAATAAAACAACTAAACAATATATTTAGTTTTTCTTCTAACTTTATTTATCATACGTGACGGGACGGGTTCATCTATAAAGGCGGGATAACTAATGTAAGTACCGATTAATAAAACGGTGGACGTGACGGATGTCTCTGTGAAAATGGAACAAAAAAGGTAAGGCCCCGGTCACACTGCCCGAACTTTGCTGGAGCGTTCCTTGAACAGTAGGGAGGGGGGGCCGAATTTCGACAACGCTCGTCACCGCGCACAAAATGGGAAAAAAATCGAAAACACGGGCGTTGGCTTAGCGGTACACCGCTGAAGCCGGCGTTGCTTTAGCGTTGGTTTAGCAGTGACGCGAGCGTTGGTATAGCGGCGTTCTGCGCATGCGGGCTTTGGCTCGGCGGGGGTATAAAGTTGGTTTAGCACCAATCATAGCAAGTCTCTCAGCATCCATGGTGATACAGTTTTACTGTAACTTTGAGCAAATTCGATATAGATGAGGTCTGAACTCAACGGCAGCTCGATTCCAAATGAGCTCCTGGTCCATTTCTCCCCGTATTTTTAGCCAAATTCTGGTCCCACTCCGACACCTCTATACCAACGCCAAACCAAAGTTCATCGCCGCCATGGATAGCTGCTTCAACGCCCGACACCGTTCCAGCAACCCCGTGTCCGCTCGTAAAACGCTTACAACCGCTCCACCGAAGTTTGTGCAACGTTTAATCACCGCCTGGGCAACGCTGGCGAAGCAGCGGTGGTCCAGCGTTCAAGATTTCTGCGTTGGCCTAGCGGACCCAAGCGTCCACGAACTTGCGTCTAGCGGTGCCAAACTTTGACTGGGCGTTGGTGGAGCGGGGGTGAACTTTGCCAGGGCGGAAAATTGCCCCCTCCTCACCGCTCGCAATATTTTGTGCAGCTCAAAACTTTCGGAGCGGTAGGAGGGCCCCTCGAGAAACATCAGCGGTGGCCGAGCGTATACGGCGTTGCTTTAACGCAGGCCAACTTTTGTTAAACGGTGGTGAACGGTTACGAGCGGTGATGAATTTTTTTCACCGCTCCAGGAACGCTCCAGCAAAGTTCGGGCGATGTGACCGGGGCCTAAGATTATACATTATGTAAATAAATGTCACAAAAATGGTATTGCGGGACGGAACACTTGTTATACATGGAACGGAACAGCATATAAAAACCCGGAAGGCAAATATAAGTAAATACGTGACACCACATTAAAATATGTGATGGTACCGTTCCATCCCGTTCTGTCCTGTATCGGGTTATGGGAGATGCGTTTGTGAGGAGCTTGTAGCTAGCAGCTCCTTACTTTAGCACAGTATTTACTGAGTGAAGCAATGTGTGTTTGCATGATTTTGCTCATTTCTGACAACACGACAGACTGAAGTTGGAGGCTGAACTGTTATTCACCTATGTCGTTTGAAAATCTAGCGAGTTAACGGTTAAGGTTAACTTTTAACACAGTCCAATTGTTTTTCTCTTATTTCAAAACTTTACAGACTAAACAAAAAATAATAATTTTCAAACACTCTTCACATAGCCTTTGCTAACACCTGTTCTCTGATGATGTAAAAAGTAGCTTTTCCTTTAGTACTACCAAAGTAACTCCTTCATTATATTTCTCAAGTACAGCTGAAATAATCCTAAAGCAAACCTAAATACAGTAACAATTCTTTTCACATCATTTCTCTACACAACTGCAATGAAGTACTGATGAATATTATTCTGCTATTCAAAGCACTGTATGTGTTACATGTAATTTGATAGAAAACATGCCCGCTTTGCTCTTACAGGTCCGTGAAGAATTAAATAAACCTCAAGCAAATTGAAAATGCATTTGCAAATGTTGCAAAAAACTGTTTCATGACTCATGACTCATTTCTCTCAAGCGTGCATGACATTTTAATCATTAATGCTGGTTCTTTAAACACACTTCCATCAGTGTCATAATTTATGCTCATTTTCCACATCACTATTACTAAAACGACAGCTTCAGAAGCCAGAAAGTCTATTTAATATTAATACCATATAATAAAGCATCACATGGATGTGGATGTGGTAGTGTGTGATGTAGAGTCACGGGGCGAGGGGTTGCTGCGCTGGCACAAAGGTCACCTGCAGGTGAAAATTAGAAATTTGTGTTTCTGTAAGCAGAAAAGATGGTGTAGACGTCCCCTCCTACCCGTGGTCATGCCACCTAATTAGAAGTTTGTGTGTTTTGTACAGTAGGTGTGTATAAGTGAGTAAGGATAACACTTATGGAGAGCAACTAAGGATAGATAAAATTGTACAGGGTGTTGAACATGCAGTGAGGTCAAACCGGGTTACATTTCAAGCTGCTCTATAGTCTCAAGAGTAAAACTATAAAAAGAGAAACTTTTTTTTTTTTAATGGAAGAGCTGCCGAAACCAGTGGAAAAGCTGAGGACTGATATATACAGCTCTGGAAAAAAATTAAGAAACCATTTCATTTTTTTCTTAAATCAGCATCTCTATGTATGACAGCCATTTTATTCCAGTGTCTGTGCTGGAATTCCAACAAAAGCACACCTCATTTTACTTAATGAGGTACTGATTAGGTGATTACCTAAACCAAGGCAGGGTGGTGTAGTGGTTAGCACGGTCGCCTCACAGCAAGAAGGTTCCGGGTTTGAACCCAGCAGCCGGCGAGGGTCTTTCTGTGTGGAGTTTGCATGTTCTCCTCATGTCTGCGTGGGTTTCCTCCGGGTGCTCCGGTTTCCCCCACAATCCAAAGACATGCAGTTAGGTTGACGTGGGGCGGCCTTGGGCTGAGGTGCCCTTGAGCAAGGTACCGAACCCCTGACTGCTCCCTGGGTGCTCTGGTGTGGCTGCCCACTGCTCTGTGTGTGTGCGTGCGTGTGTTCACTGCTTCAGATGGATTAAATGCAGAGGATGAATTTCACTGCGCTTGAAGTGTGCATGTGACAAATAAAGGTTTCTTCTTCAAATCTTATTTAACGAGGAAAAGTATAAAAACCACTGCTGTGGTCATCACTATTCTCTTGCAATAGGGCCGGTTTAGATGGCAAAAATAGTGCTAGTAGTACCTTAAATTTAATTGGAATACAAAAATATCTATTCATCATATCAAAAGAGATAAAAAGAAAAGTTTCGAGTGAGAAAAAGAAGTGTTCAATTCTGGCTTTACTGGTAGAGGGATACAGTGAGCATCAGGTTGCTTCCATCCTCAAAATTTCAAAGATAGCAGTTCACAAGAATAAGGTCAAGCAGCAGACATTGGGGACAACAAACTTGCAGAGGGCGAAAACGACTCTCCACTGACTGGGATGATCGTCAACTCCTTCAAATGTCACTCAACAACCGTAGGATGACCTCAAGAGACCTACATAACGAATGGCAAATGGCAGCTGGGTTTAAGTGCACGGCAAGGATGGTTCGAAACGGGCTCATCCGGGTGGGATTGATGTCATGCAAAGCTAGAAAAAAGCCCTTCATCAGTGAGAAGCAAAGAAGACCCAGGCTGAGGTTTGCTAAAGTCCATAAGGATTGGACTATCGAATACTGAAGTAAGGTCATCTTCTATGACGAGTCCAATTTTCAGCTTTTCCCATCACCTGGTCATCTAAGGGTTAGACAGAGACCTGGAGAGGCCTACAAGCCACAGTATCTTGCACCCATTGTGAAATTTGGTGGAGGATCGGTGATGATCTGGGGGTGCTTCAGCAAGGCTGGAATGGGGCAAATTTTTGTTTGTGAAGGACACATGAATCAAACCATGTACAAGGTTATCCTGGAAGAAAACTTGCTTCCTTCTGCTCTGACAATATTCCCTAACTCTGAGGATTGGGATTTCCAGCAGGACAATGCTCCATGCCACACAGCCAGGTCAATCAAGGTGTGGATAGAGGACCACAAGGTCAAGACCCTGTCATGGCCAGCCCAATATTCAGACCTGAACCCCAATGAAAACCTCTGGAATGTGATCAAGAGAATGGATGGTCTCTCTCTCTCTCTCTCTCTCTCTCTCACACACACACACACACTCATATATATGATATTACAAGGTTGCGTGAAGAGATGAAGTTCATCTTCGAGTGGTGAATATCTTTCATGCGTGAGCGAAGCAAAAGAGTAATATATTTTGCAACATGAGAGGATAAACTTCATATCTTTGCACTACCATATAATAGTCTTTATATGGACACATCCATAAATGCAAATTAATCAAAAGAAGATTAATTTTGAAGTTTATTGCCATTTTGACAATGCACATCCAGTCTGGGGCGGCATGGTGGTGTAGTGGTTAGCGCTGTCGCCTCACAGCAAGAAGGTCCGGGTTTGAGCCCCGTGGCTGGCGAGGGCCTTTCTGTGTGGAGTTTGCATGTTCTCCCCGTGTCCGCGTGGGTTTCTTCCGGGTGCTCCGGTTTCCCCCACAGTCCAAAGACATGCAGGTTAGGTTAACTGGTGACTTTAAATTGACCGTAGGTGTGAATGTGAGTGTGAATGGTTGTCTGTGTCTATGTGTCAGCCCTGTGATGACCTGGTGACTTGTCCAGGGTGTACCCCGCCTTTCGCCCGTAGTCAGCTGGGATAGGCTCCAGCTTGCCTGCGACCCTGTAGAACAGGGGTCACCAAACTACGGCCCGCGGGCCAGATCCGGCCCGCCACCCCCCTTTGACCGGCCCCCCAGCCCCTCTGCCCCCCATCACTTGAACCGGCCCTATGAGGCAATCCCCAAAAGTGGTCATGGCCTATTTTTTTAAATTGCTTTTTGGTAAATAATAACATGTCTGCATCTTGTATTTTGTTGATTTTATCAATTAAAATTGATATTTAGTTATAAAATGAACTATTCATATTTTCCGAATTTTCGTCATATGCTCGCGATCAAGCAGTGACAGGCAGCGCACGCGCAGAGAACTGTCAGTGTTCAGGACAGCAAAATGGCTAGCGGTAAGCGAAAAGCTGACAGAGAGTGCAGAGTTTTTAAAGAACAGTGGACCACCGATTATTTTTTTGTTCAGTGTAAGGACCGTGCAGTTTGTCTTGTATGTAAAGAAAGTGTGCCGGTTTTCAAAGAATACAATCTGCGTCGTCACTATGAAACCCGCCACAAAGCAGGGTTCGAATTATAAATTTGACCCTATGGGGGTCTCTATTTAAAAAAAAAAAGCAATGCATACTCGCTCTCCTGGACCAGCGCACTTTTGCTCACTGCAGTGCACAGCTTGCGCGCGCATGCACGCACGCACGCACGCACACACACGGTGTTGCGCATATATATATATATATATATATATATATATATATATATATATATATATATATATAGTTAAACAAAGGAAGATCGTTGTGAGATAGAGGACAAGTCTTCTTCGGACTTAACTTCACATTCGATTTCGCAGGCTGCAAATTTCAGTTTGCGCGCATAGTGGTGTGGTGGTGAAGTACAGCCGTACATGTTGCGGTTTAATAACACGTTCAATACAAAGTTATGGCTGCATGGTGATCGGAAATGAAATGAGTTTTATTTATATTTATATGGTGATATAGGCTATTCAAGCTTATTATGGTGATATATGACGTATTTGAGAGACTTCCACAGAAAATTAAGTTTGCTTCTTTCATGGGAGCCTGAGGGAATGGGAGCTCAGCTCCCATTGGCTCCCACGTAATTCGAACTATGCCACAAAGAGTATGCTAGTTTGCGAGGGCAAACAAGAGAAGACAGGATTCGGAGGATGAAATGCGGACTGGCTGCACAACAGAATGTATTCCTTCACCAAACCCAGATCAACCAGGCTGCTGTCCGAGCCGTTTACTGATGGGGACTTCATTAAAGTATGCATGCTTGCTGTGGCCGAGGAGGCGTGTCCCGACAAGAAGGATGCGCTCAACGCGGTGAGTCTCTCCGCACCTACTATGACCAGGCGAACCGAAGATTTGGGGGACAACGTGTATGACCAGCTGAATGAGAAAGCGTCAGAATTCGAGTTTTTTGCTTTGGCCATGGATGAGAGCAATGACGTGCAGGACACAGCACAACTGCTGTGATCTATTGCTCATATTATTATAATTTCACTGTTTTTTAAAATGTATTTATTTTATAGGCCTATTTATTTGACCTTTATTAAGTGCTGCATACAATTATTATTAATATTATTAATAATATCAACAGGCCTACCTACAATTTATAATTTTCCACTCACCTTTGCCAGTGTCAATCACCTCAACTAGACAGATGTTTCTTACCTTGACAGCTTTGATATTATTTTTATTAGAAAATAAATAAATGGAATATCAGTGGTATTTCAAATTAAAACAAAGTGTGAAGACTTGATTACTACTTTTGCAAACCACTAGTAAAGATAAACAAATATGTGCCAGGAATCAAGTGTTGATATAGTAGTGGGGATATAGTAGTGGGGATGGCCGTGCCAGGCTAGTAATCTCTACTACACAATGAGGCCTGCTGGTGGTCATATTTGTCTGGGTTATACAATTCTATGTGATATAGCTGACCCGACCCCGGCCCCCATCATAGTCAGGAACGACAATGTGGCCCCCAGAGAAAAAAGTTTGGTGACCCCTGCTGTAGAAGGATAAAGCGGCTAGAGATAATGAGATGAGATGAGGTCACTCAGATCCGCAGTGTATTTCATTTGAAAAAATGCAAGTTTTTCAACATGAGAAGATAAAGTTCACATCTTCAAACCAATGTGTAATTTTCTTTTTATTATATAGACACATTCACAAAAAAGTACACAAATTTATCAAAACAATTAATTGATTTCCTCACAAGTGACATACAGAGATTTATGTCATGGTTTTGGCCAAACATATGCCAAATATTTTACAATCACAAACTCCTGGAATCATTCATGTATGCAGTATCGGTGATATTAGTTTCACACTAAATCACAAGCACAAGCCTATGTCCCCAGGCAATGCAACCAATAGCTGTCTCAATGTTATTTCCACAGATAGAACAATAGTTCCCATCCCCAAGCACTCAAATGTCACATGTCTGAATGACTACAGACCAGTAGTACTCACCTCCATTCCCGCCAAATGCCTTGAGAGACTGGTCATCAAACACATTAAAGGCGCAATACCACCAACACTTGACCCATACCAATTTGCGTACAAACAGAACAGGTCGACTGAGGATGCTATTGCCATCGTGCTCCATTCACTATTGGAGCATCTCGAGCAGAAGAACACCTATGTGAGGCTCCTCTTTGTCGATTTCAGCTTGGCCTTTAATACAATCTGGCCCTTCAAGCTTCAAGCCAAACTACACCATCTTGGATTGAACATCTCACTGTGCAATTGGATTGTGGACTTTCTGAGAGTAGACAAGCACACTTCCTCCACCCTTTCAATCAATACTGGGGCCCCCCAAAGGTGTGTGCTTAGCCCTCTGCTCTACACCCTGTTCACACATGACTGCTCTGCTTCTTCTCTTTCCAATCTCATTGTTAAATTCGCTGACGACACCACAATGCTCGGACTTATCAACAACAATAATGAGACGGATTACAGGGCTGAAGTGCAACATCTAGCGTCATGGTGTGTGGGTAATAATCTCATACTGAACATCAAGAAGACCAAGGAGATGATTGTGGACCCCTGCAAGAAGAGACAAAACAACCACCCTCCACTATTTATCGGCAATGAGGCAGTGGAGAGGGTGATGTACTTCAAATTCTTGAGAGTGACTATCACTGAGGACCTGTCCTGAGGCATCAACACCACCTCAGTGGTAGGAAAGGCCCAGCAATGGCTCTACTACCTGAGGCAACTGAAGAATGCTGGGATCCAGAAACAGCTGATGGTGAACTTTTACAACTGTGCCATCAGCAGTGTTCGGACATACGGTTTCCTTGTGTGGTTCTCCAGCTGCACTAAGGCCGAACAGCAGGCACTCCAGTGGGTGGTAAAAACAGCAGGGAAAATCATGGGGACCACTCTACCAGAGATCAGTACCATCTACACCTCCCGCTGTCTGAAGAGAGTGCGTAACATCCTCCATGATCAACACCACCCAGCCCATCACCTGTTCCACCTGCTGCCCTCAGGCAGAAGGTACAGGGCCTTATCAGCCAGAACAACCAGAATGGCCCAAAGCCTGTATCCTCAGGCAGTGAGGCTGCTGAACAGTGCCCCACTCCCCTCTCTCCCCTCCTCCCATGGACAGTAAACCACACCTCACCCTACAATAACTGTGAACTGGACTCTGCATTGCTGTAACATTACATTAACTCCACATCTGACCATGCTCTCTGTTTTTGGTGCCCCTGTTTTTTGATCTGTTTTCTGATATACCTCTTGCTGCTATGACTATGACCATTTACAGTACACTTCGTGCCTGCACTGGACTCTACTTATAATGGGTATTATGGGACTTTGCACTACTATGCACTTTTTACATTATGCACTTTTACACCTACTATGTATGGCTGGGCTGCTCCAACGGAATTTCGTTGTTATTTATGACAATGACAATAAAAGTGATTGATTGATTGATATTATGAATAAAGACAGTTTCTTATGAATTTAATGAAGTCTGAAGGCTGCAAAGGTATAGTCTAAAACGCTCATCAAATTCTGTCTACTCATGAAGAAAAAGTGCAGGGATTGAGAAACCTAACATTAACTTGCTAATAGAACAGAAACATATTATTATTGCATTTCCACAATGACCTCATTAGATGAGACATAGATGCTCCACTGGCACGATCTCTGCCTGTGTTGACCAGTAGAGGGCATAACATAACAGAGGACCAGCCAACTGCCGCTCAAATACACAAGTTCAGACCACTGACAGATCTGTTAAAACACTTATGGCACTCATGAAATGGTGAAACAAAAGACTACAGTATAGAAACATCTAAAGCTACATTTATGCAGGCCTATAATCACCATCATCATGAAGTGAACAACAGATGCTATAGGCAGTGGATAGCTGGCCAACCACATAATTAACCTACAATAGCAAAAGATAATTACATTAAAGGATGGAAATTAGAGCAATTTGCGGAAACAGTGACATTTTCAAACTAAATACCTTATGTCACAGGGTCATGCAGTTCAAGCCACCACCTCATTTAATGACAGACAGGAAACAACAAATCCACTGCCATCATCCATATTATAATAATAATAATAATAATAATGTGTTGCCAGGGCGGCACGGTGGTGTAGTGGTTAGCGCTGTCGCCTCACAGCAAGAAGGTCCTGGGTTCGAGCCCCGGGGCCGGCGAGGGCCTTTCTGTGTGGAGTTTGCATGTTCTCCCCGTGTCCGTGTGGGTTTCCTCCGGGTGCTCCGGTTTCCCCCACAGTCCAAAGACATGCAGGTTAGGTTAACTGGTGACTCTAAATTGACCGTAGGTGTGAATGTGAGTGTGAATGGTTGTCTGTGTCTATGTGTCAGCCCTGTGATGACCTGGCGACTTGTCCAGGGTGTACCCCGCCTTTCGCCCGTAGTCAGCTGGGATAGGCTCCAGCTTGCCTGCCACCCTGTAGAAGGATAAAGCGGCTAGAGATAATGAGATGAGATGTGTTGCCAGGTGAAACAAACCTCGCCCAGTAGCACTTATGATGAATTTGAAGGAAGATATTGCAAAAAAACGATTTTGACCTTTTTGGTGACCTTGACATTGATTTTGACCTTGTGTGTGAACATACTTGGCCATTAAACATGGTTTTGATTCTGATGGTTTTGATTCTGATTCTGCCATCCCATGCGACAGCATGTGTATGTCAGCCTCGGTTTGGAGGTTTCAGTTTCGTAAACTGTAAGCGGTAAGAGTAGAATAATATAAAGTACAGACAGTGGAAGCTCAGTGGAACGCACTTTCCCTCTGTAATAAGCATAAACATGTCTGAAAGCGATTTCTTTAGTCTAGTCCATTTATTTATAATTTATATTTATAGTAATAAATCAACAGAGAAGGGAAGTTTTTATCAATGAGATTTAAAAGTGGGCGTGTCCATAACCCCTTCTTTTGCATATGTAAACGAACCAAGAAACCATCTAATAACAGCAGTGTATGTAAATGAGGCAGGTAGTGATCCAATCAGCCTATTTGTGGGCGGAGTCTTTCCGAGGCAGTGCTCCTGCAGTCTGATAGCCTGGCTAACGCGACTTCAAAGCTCTCCGAGCATTTGGTCTAGCCAAGCTATTAAGCCAAACCGTTTCCCAGAGCCCGTGGTTGACCCGCCTCCCTGAAATGCCTCAGTTTGCTACTGGTCGAAGCCAGAAAAGGCTGTGACGAAGCTTAAACCAATCACATCACTCTTTCCTCTGACGTATGTGACGCAACGGGGCTACTGGTAGATTAAACTCTTACCGAAGCCAGTCGGGAGCAAGGCGAAAATGTCCTTCCTTTCAATAAATACCTCCAGGGCTGCTCTTTGCTCCGTTTTCAATGAGAACTTCCCATTGAATGCTTTCAATACAGCATCTACCGCTGTGTTAAAGGCTTGCCGCTGCTCCATGTTCATGATGTGAATGAAGCGCTTCCGGCATAGATTCTGTAAACAATCTATGGCTTCCGGTCGCAGTTCTACTACGTCACTGCCTTGAACACGCCTCTACCCAGGGCCGTTGGAGATGCTCAAAGTTGATTGGTTCCCGATTTTTCGGGAGCTTGGAAATGCTGTAGATAGCCTGCCTGGCCAGACTAAGCTCGGAACAGGCCCTCGTGTTGCGTCACGCTTAGGATGGGCGGGCCCAGGCTAGCAGTCTGAGCTCAGAGCTTTTGTTTTTGTTTTGTTTTTTTTTTTACTTTTTTGGTCACCGTGACCTTGACTTTGGCTGGATGACCCCCAAAATTTGGAGGTTCTATTTGAGACCAATGCCTCTCTATCCTGAAAGTTTCATGAAGATTGGTCCAGCCGTTTTCCCATAACATCATTTACAAAAAAAACAAACAAAGAAACAAACAAACCCGACCAAAAACAATACCTTGCCATTGTTTTCGGTCGGGTTTGTTTGTTTGTTTGTTTGTTTTTTTGTAAATGATGTTACGGGAAAATGGCTGGACCAATCTTCATCTTTCATTGTTTGTTTTTCATCCTGGGTGAGGTAATAATAATAATAACACATGGTCCTGGTTTGATCTCAGCATAGCAGCTGATAGTCTGCACTGGATCGATAGTCAAGACAAAGTGTCTGATGGTGTCTCATACACAGTCCACTGATACTGGGTTTCATCATATGCCAACATATGGTGAAGGACTTTCCTAACCTAATGATCAGTCTTTTCAAGTTCACTCACACAAGAATCATTAAGTGTGTCACCAGAACACAGCATCTGGACATCTCTCAGATACTCCTTTTCCACCAACAGGGAACGGGTTCCATTCTGGTCTGTGCACCAAAATTCAAACCGTTCAGAACATTCAGACCAAAAATAAATTGGTTTGCAACCTGAAAAGTCGGTTCCCAGTTGAAACCAAAATACAGCTGGTTTTCCCAGTACCAACTGCGATGACATCAGTGGGCGTGTCATTAGTTTGGAGAGGAAACAGAGCACAGCAAAAGAGAACACAATGGAAAAGGATACATCTTCAGAAAAAATGGAATGAAAACAAATATCTGCAATAACAGAACAAAAGCTCACAGGTAATTAATGCACTCGCCATGTTACTACTACTGTTTACTTCTGTTGTGCATTGTGCAACACCCTCTGTTCATGATGTGTCCTTGATTACACTGGTTCTGCTCAAAACTGGTGAAATTGTGGGCTGGTTCACGAGCTGGCACCAAGGTTGAAAGAATCCTGAATGGAACCAGTTCAAGAACCCGTTCCCTGTTGGTTGAAAATGGGTATTAGAGACTATAGGGCATCTGAGGTCTGTTAATATTGTTGAGTTTGTTTGCTGAATATGTTTGACTCGGACAACTTCAGGAAACTCTAACATCTTTAGAATGGTTTTATGCAGCAATAGAATAGCCCTGGGATAAGTCCTTAACCTACAAAAATAAGAGTTCTACTTGGAACTGTTTTGACAGGGAAACGGTCTGCTGTAGATTATTAAAGGTTCTGCACAGAATCTTTAATGGTTCCCCCAGAGACAAACCAAAGGACCCTTAAGTTTTTGAATGTGCCAGAAAAGTGTGTGAGTCATGCCATTGAAAAATCATTTCCTAAAGAACCTTTAGGGTAACATCGCAGCTTCATAGTTCCAGGATCCCCAGATTGACCCTGAGCTTAGGTTTTGGAGTTTCATGTTTTGGTTTTCTCAGACATCCCAAAATCATATTGCTAGATCAACTACCTAGATTAAATTGTGCCTAGGTGTCAATGTGTGCATACATGTTGTCCTGAAATGGACAAGTGTCCCATTCAGGATGTGTCCCTTCCTCATGGCCAATGTTCCCAGAATAAGCTGTGCAACCCTGACCTGGATAAATCAGTGAAGACTGATCTATCACCATTTTTACAAAGAACTAAAAATGTACCATAATATATCCTACCATTGTGAGGATCTCTGTGGTGGAAAGAACCCTGTTCTAAAGGACCTTTTCTAACAGCTCAAGGTTTAATCTTCATGTCCATATATTCTCATACATCAGCGTCTTATCTCTGGAATCCCTTGATCTGCACTGAGGTAAAGTGTCAAGCAACCATGCATTTCCCTTCTGCTTCTGCATCAGAATGAAGCAGACCTGTGAGAGGCCATAAATATTTCAGCATGCCTTCAGCACACAAGAGAAGATCCAGTTAAAGCACATCCGCTAATCTGAACGCCACTACAGTAAGCCAGGAAGCCATAATGACACCGCTGCAATGAATCAACACCATAATGAAATTCATTGTAGTCAACTGACAAACAGGTAGGCAGTAACGTCCAGCTCAAAGCAGTGTTGGTGTGTATAAAAAAAAAAAAAAGGTACCACAGACAGCAGTACATACAGTTTCTATGGAGTGCTTGGGGAAGATCCACTTCCTCTCGTCCCACATATTTGCCTACAGAAGCCACTTTAACTTCTACCTCCACACATCCACATCAAAATGGTGTTGTAGTCAGCTTTATGAATAAAACACTCAGGGTAATTCTCAGACAAAGGCTTCAAAATGAGATGTTACATATTTCTGCTTTATATTCACAGCTGTGGGAGATCATTACCACAGCTGCTTCTATTCTAGATGCATTTCTTTATAAATGAGCTTCATATTTAACTGCCCTTTACTAGGGAAGAACAGAGTTTTAAAAAATAAAGTCTATAAAAAGCTTTATAGATTTCATGAGGCTTAGCAAACAGACCTGAGCTGCTGCAATAGAATGCAGGCCCTGAACACAGTATGAACGGTCTCAAAGGAGATATGGGCTACACAGCCAGCGGACATCCAAAGTGGAACGCTGTCTAAATTAATTAGTTTGAATTGGTTTTAGAGGTGGTTTAATTACAGCAGGAAAGCCCAATTTAATGTGAGACCTGGGACTCTGAAATTCAACCAAAACAAGCATGGAAGACGTATCTTGACTATGTACCGTACAGTGGTGCTTGAAAGTTTGTGAACCCTTTAGAATTTTCTATATTTCTGCATAAATATGACCTAAAACGTCATCAGATTTTCACACAAGTCCTAAAAGTAGATAAAGAGAACCCAGTTAAACAAATGAGACAAAAATATTATACTTGGTCATTTATTTATTGAGGAAAATGATCCAATATTACATATCTGTGAGTGGCAAAAGTATGTGAACCTCTAGGATTAGCAGTTAATTTGAAGGTGAAATTAGAGTCAGGTGTTTTCAATCAATGGGATGACAATCAGGTGTGAGTGGGCACCCTGTTTTATTTAAAGAAGAGGAATCTATCAAAGTCTGATCTTCACAACACGTTTGTGGAAGTGTATCATGGCACGAACAAAAGAGATTTCTGAGGACCTCAGAAAAAGCGTTGTTGATGCTCATCAGGCTGGAAAAGGTTACAAAACCATCTCTAAAGAGTTTGGACTACACCAATCCACAGTCAGACAGATTGTGTACAAATTGAGGAAATTCAAGACCATTGTTACCCTCCCCAGGAGTGGTCGACCAACAAAGATTACTCCAAGAGCAAGGCATGTAATAGTCGGCGAGGTCACAAAGGACCCCAGAGTAACTTCTAAGCAACTGAAGGCCTCTCTCACATACCCCTTTTCCACCAAATCAGTTCCAGGGCTGGTTCGGGGCCAGTGCTGGTGCTGGTTCACAACTCGTTCAACTTGCGAGCCAGCTGAGAACCAGTTTGCTTTTCCATAGTTCGCGGTGCTAAGGGAAGCCACGTCATTACGTCGCTGTATATGTCAGTTACGTCGTTGTATACGTCAGTTACGTCGCTACGTTTGCATAAACCTTGGCGTGAATATCGAAGCAAAAACAACACGGAAGAAGCAGCAGCAGCAACAACAACAACAATAATAATAATGGATGACTTTGCGTTTGTACAGCTGCTGCTTCTCGTCGCTTAAAAATGGCGATATTTCGCGGTCTTGTTATTGTTGTTGGTCTTAACAACTCCGCCCCCCCGCTGACGTAAGTGGTTCTTTCCTCTGGCCCAGCAGAGAGTTGGTGCTAGCCTGGAACCAGTTTTTCTGGCCCCAGAGCCAGCTCTTTGTCAGTGGAAACAGAAAACCCGGTTCCAAACTAAGCACTGGCCCCGAACCAGACCTGGAACTGCTTTGGTGGAAAAGGGGCAACATTGGCTAATGTTAATGTTCATAAGTCCACCATCAGCAGAACGCTGAACAACAATGGTGTGCATGGCAGGGTTGCAAGGAGAAAGCCACTGCTCTCCAAAAAGAACATTGCTGCTCATCTACAGTTTGCTAAAGATCATGTGGACAAGCCAGAAGGCTTTTGGAAAAATGTTTTGTGGACGGATGAGACCAAAATAGAACTTTTTGGTTTAAATGAGAAGCGTTATGTTTAGAGAAAGGAAAACACTGCATTCCAGCATAAGAACCTTATCCCATCTGTGAAACATGGTGGTGGTAGTATCATGGTTTGGGCCTGTTTTGCTGCATCTGGGCCAGGACAGCTTGCCATCATTGATGGAACAATGAGTTCTGAATTATACCAGCGAATTCTAAAGGAAAATGTCAGGACATCTGCCCATGAACTGAATCTCAAGAGAAGGTGGGTCATGCAGCAAGACAACGACCCTAAGCACACAAGTCGTTCTACCAAAGAATGGTTAAAGAAGAATAAAGTTAATGTTTTGGAATGACTAAGTCAAAGTCCTGACCTTAATCCAATCGAAATGTTGTGGAAGGACCTGAAGCGAGCAGTTCATGTGAGGAAACCCACCAACATCCCAGAGTTGAAGCTGTTCTGTATGGAGGAATGGGCTAAAATTCCTCCAAGCCGGTGTGCAGGACTGATCAACAGTTACTGGAAATGTTTAGTTGCAGTTATTGCTGCACAAGGGGGTCACACCAGATACTGAAAGCAAAGGTTCACATACTTTTGCCACTCACAGATATGTAATATTGGATCATTTTCCTCAATAAATAAATGACCAAGTATAATATTTTTGTCTAATTTGTTTAACTGGGTTCTCTTTATTTTTATTTTTTAGGACTTGTGTGAAAATATGATGTTTTAAGTCATATTTATGCAGAAATATAGAAAATTCTAAAGGGTTCACAAACTTTCAAGCACCACTGTATGTCAAGGAGCTAACGAAAAACTTCTGATTTCCGATATTTTGTGCATGTTGTACTGTTTCTATCACTGTAAATACTGTATAATACACTCATTGGCCAATGATGTGACAGCAAAGCAATGCTTAAAATTGTACAAATAACTTCAGTTAATGTTCCCAGCAAATATCAGAATTGGGGGGAAAAAATGTAATGTCAGTGACTTGACTGCCATGGTTGTTGGTGCCAGACGGGCTGGTTTGAGTTTTTCAGAAACTGCTGATCTTCTGGGATGAGCGGCAGTTTTGTGGGTGGAAACATCTTATTGATGAGAGAGGTCATAGGACAATGGCAGACCAGTTCAAGCTGACAGGAAAGCTAGAGTGATTCATAAAGAACTGTTTACAACTGCAGTGAGCAGAAAAGCATCTCAGCAAAAGTATCTGTGCTCGAAGAGCAGGAAATCACATCAGGTTCCACTCCTGTCAGCCAAAAACAAGAATCTGAGGCTATAGTGGGCACAAGCTCAGCAAAACAGTTGAAGATTGGAAAAAGACCAGGTACAAGGTCTTATTATATTATGTCTACGAATATTCTAACTTTGGAGCATTTTATGTTAAATCCACCTTCCTGCACCTCTTTGATCTCACCTGGATTCCCCAGAGTCTTGAACGTTTGTGTGTGATTATAAGTTGTTTCAGTCTTCCTAGTCTCAGCTTTATAGCCTTTTTTGGCCACAGAGTGTTTGATATCTTTTATACACCTTTCTGGTCACACACTTAAGAATCTTGAAGCTTGCAATCTAATTGGCTCTCTGGACTTCTGTTTATAAGCACTTCTGCACACTGGTTTGCTGTGGTAAAACAAACTTTCAAACAGTGTTAATTTTGTCAATGAAAATTTTGAAGTATTTTTGACAACCATTTATTTCATGACAAATGTGTAACAGCGATGTCAATGAAAAATATTTGACAATGAAAATTACAGCAAAATCTCTGCTCATTATGCCCTGGCGAGTAAAGCCAAGGCAAAATAGCTGGCTCTGTTTGGACAGACAACCTAGCTAACTTATCAAGGGAATTTTTACAGCCAGGAGAAATATCCTTCAGTCACGTACCAAAAAATATAATAAAATAAAATGAATAAAACAAATAAACAAACAAACCAAAAAACATCCAGCAATACCCCTCCCATAAAAGCCCATCTTAATGCTACAGGGCATATTTTACAACAAGCATCATGAAACTGTGAGAAAATTATGACTAAAACATTGACTAAAATTAGGCTAAAATAGAAACTGAATTTCATGACTAAATCTTGATGGAAACAAAACAATAAAAAAGACTAAAATGTGACTAAAATGTAGCCTCAGTAAGCAGCTAAGAATAAAACTAAATTTTAAATTCAGTCAAAATTAACACTACTTTTAAATACTGTGACAAAATGAGTTTTTTGGAGCAAGACAGAGTGACAGTTTTGGCTCCCGAGTAGTGCAACAGAAAAGTTTTCACCCTGTCATCCAGAGATTACAAGTTCACATCCTGATGATACCACAACCATCTGTAACTAGAAGTCCAAAAGAGCAAAACTGGCTGTGTTCTCAAACTGGGAAGGATGGTATACTCCTCTCCCCCTTGTGAATTACAGTGACACGCCAATCATGGGTGTCTGTGAACTCATGTATGTGGAAGAGGGCAGATAGCACTTCCCTCAGAGTGCGTTACACTGCCCTGTGTAGGTACAGCACATCTCCGCAACTACCGGTATGTCTCCCATAATTCCCTCACTTCCTGCCCCAGACAATATCCACCTCATCTCATCTTTCACTGCGCCACGATTGGGTAGCGTACTGCTGTGGATCGTGATGCAAGCTCGCCCATAAATTGTACAGTCCGAGCGAATTTCGCGCTCTCTCTCTCCGCTCTCTCTCTCCATACCCCGCGCCTCCGCTCTCCCAGACCGGCGCTAAGAAGCGCCCCTCTGGCTCTCTGACCTCTCAACACGAGTCTCCCGCGTCCCGCCATGCAAACGCCTTGCCAAGGCCGCAGACATGCGCGGCTGCCTGCAACTCCATCCTCCCAAAACCAGACGCACCTCGCTCTCTGCCTCACTCCATCGGTATTAATAAGAGACTCTACGGCCTGCAGGCGGAAGCGAAGAAACAAAGGAACTACCACGTGTTGTTGTATAGACCACTGGCTACAGTGCTCCTCTCTTTTCAGAAAAATAACACTGAAACGGAGGATCACTGACGAAATCCTTCATGCTGCCACGTGAGAGTGGTCCCAAGTAAGACTGGCATTTCGGCAATGTTAGTCTTAGTTTGATTAGTTTATGTGAAAAGTGCTATTTAAACCTAAGGTTGTTTCAAGTGTGCGCACAATAATCTCACAGTTTTGGTTTGATCATGTTATTGTATTTCTCAGTTTTACTCTGGTAGATAGATTTTGCATGCCCTATCTCTCTTTATTTTTCTCTCTCTAACATTTTCTTACCACGCACTATTATACACATCTCAACATTTAGACATGAATAAACTAGAGGCTGGTTAGCTCAGTTGGTTAGACCATGGTGTTTATAATGCCACAATTGTGGGTTTGATTCCTGCATGGGCTAATGATTATTTATGCGCCTTTATCTAATCAGTCACACAAAGCAACTATGGCCCTCTCCCGCACCTTTTTCGTGCGCCTTCACTTACCTGCAAACACACACACATACACATATAACATTACTACCTCACATCACCATTTTGTGCCTTGTTTGTTAAACTGCTGCTAGTATTATTGAATGTCCCTGATCAGTATTATCCTCACTTGATTTTGTCAGTTTAATAAATTAAATATTTACAAGAAGCTGTGTCTTGTCTGTTTTGCTGCAGTATTACTTGAATCTATACTCTGCCATCAAAGAATTCATATCCATCCATTATCTGTAACTGTGTATCCTGTACAGGGTCATGGGCAAGCTGGAGCCTATCCCAGCTGACTATGGGCGAGAGGCAGGGTACACCCTGGACAAGTTGCCAGATCATCGCAGGGCTGACACATAGAGATAAACAACCATTCACACTCACATTCACACCTACAGTCAAGTTAGAGCCATCAATTAGCCTAACCTGCATGTCTCTGGACTGTGGGGGAAACCGAAGCACCCAGAGGAAACCCACGCAGACACGGGGAGAACATGCAAACTCCACACAGAAAGGCCCTCGTCAGTTGCTAGGCTCAAACCCAGGACCTTCTTGCTGTGAGGTGACAGTGTTAACCACTACACCACCATGCCGCCCCTCACTAGAATAATTAATTAATTAATTTAATAATTAATAGAAATATTGATTAGTAAAATTAATGAACTGATATTTTATGAGACCAATTGTATGAGACTGATTTAATAACGTAATTTCACCCACATAATTTTGGTGCCTCGTGTGAGGAGTGCAATTGCACCTACACCTGTGATATAGCGGGAGCAGCTGTTCAAGAACATGTGGTTGTCTGGCTTCAGGTGTCTCGGAGAAAGCACCATCACCCTCTGGGGCAATGAAATACCCCAGATGGTAGAGAAGAGCTGGCTGGTAGGTGGGAAACAGAGGGGGAAAAAGAATACAAAATAGAATAGTGACAAAGTTAGACTGGCAAGGGCAAGGCAAGGCAAGTTTATTTATATAGCACATTTCATACACAGTGGCAGTTCAATGTGCTTTACAGAAGTAAAAGCAGAACAGTAAACAATAGAAAATAAAATAATATAAAATAATTGGGGAAGAAAAATAATAAGAATTAAACAATAGTAGAAATAAAATAATAAAATGAAATAAAGTTCAAAAAAGGAATCAGCCTCGAGATTAATTATTATTATGGGTTTAACTCATAAAGCGCGCTCTTTTAAACTGGATGTTTAAAAGTTATTAACGAGTTTTGTTTGAAGCCGTTTGTGTTGAGGAAACAAGATAATCTCACTTGTTTGTTGTCAGTCAAAATGCGTCATTTTTCAGTAGTTATCAGAGCAGACTTTATTGTCTAGACACGTCCTATTCAAGCAATTAGTCTAATTGGGTATGGTCTGGAAGGAAATAAGTCTGAATGAAAATTCTCTTCAATAAAGTTGCAGTTTGTATCCCTGTCATAAATAGAGAAAGGCTGCCCCTCATAGCCTGAAAAAGTGTTCATTCTATTTTTAATGGAGCATCTCAACAAACCTTAGCATGTTTGTCTTGAAAATATTTAGCTATTTGTGCTATATTTGGAGCATGAATGCGCTGCTGAGAATAACGTAACTGGATGGATCACGAATTGGTTAGTACCTAGATATGGCTAAGCCACTTCTATAGAAATAAATACTTAAAAGTAAATCTGCTGCTTTCCAGATTCCTAAGATGGCTCTTTTGTGTAGGTTTCCCTCTTACCACTTCCAAAATCTCATTAATGTGCACACACATAGCCGCTCACCATGACAAAGAAACACACAGAACATTCTTCTCCCTGTCTTTCGTTCCATGACACAAACATCATCTCTGTCATGGACACAATTTAATAAACACTCACACATCACCTCTGTCCTTCTCTCTCCCAAAACATGCACAAAGACATACAAATCCCCATGAAGCATCTTTCATTGATCGCAGCACCAACCTGGCATAGAACTAAGTACAAAACACCATCACTAATCACAGACTGTTCCAGGCAATTATCTCCTCAAACACTGAGCATGTGGAGGAGCATCTGAGCTGTCACTCACAGCAGCTTGGCTGACAGCAAGCGAAGCTTGCAAGTTTTGTTCAGAGCTCCGGACTGAGCGCCTGAGAAAGTTTTTTAACATGATGTGAATGCAAGTGTCTAGTGGGCTCTGCAGTGGACCTTTGAAGGCCTTCTCTATCTCACATACACAATCACAAACACACAGCCTGAGGTGCTCAGCAAGAGACAGCAAAACAAGGCCTGGTCCAAATAAACTTTTAGCAGTAATGCCAGAAAGTTGTGATTCAGAGACTATGTGCAAACTGCAGAGCTCTATTGAGGTTCTAATGCAGAACGCTGCAGGCTAAAGGACACACAGCGGGACGGAGAGAAACAACCTTCCTCCTACTGTCACGGTGTGTCACTGAGTCGAAAATAGAATAATATTTTCACAGAATTTAATTACAAAAACAACACATACTCAGAGTTGTGAGTTCATAGTAGGAGTTGAGAGAGAAGCCCAAATACCTGTTCAGCCACTGGATGCACTTACTGCTTTACTGATGTGTTATTAAAATACAAGAATAAACCAGTGTCAGATAAACACCATTCCCAAGAAATAAATTACTTACAGCACACTTTCCACTGGAGGTTAAGAGCGCTACAACATCCAAGCATCTACATCAATTAGCCTTGTTAAGCAAATGTCAATAACTTATTTAGCAAAAGCAAAATAATGGGGTAATAAAGTAGGCAGTAACCAAGGCAACAGTGCTTATTACATTTGGCACATATAAGACAAAAAACCCACCGTTCTGTGTATTTAAAAATACAAACCTTCCTTTCAGGTGTAGATACGAGTTTGGAAGCAAGAAATAACATATTTACTGGTGAAACCAAAACTTAAAAAGGAATCCATCCTCTTCTAAGTGACACCAAATAGTGAGATTATAAATTATTTCTCTTCTGCAACTGTGTACTAGAACTTCAAACAGTATTATGTGTGTTTAAAGGACGTTCAGTATGTGAATAAGACTCCTGAGATGAACACAGGAGCATCAACTAAGGCTGCCGAACCTGTCAAAGTACACTATACAGCCAAAAGTTTGTAGACACCTGACCATCGCACCCATATGTGAGCCTTCCCATATGGGTGTGATGGTCAGATGTCTACAAACTTTTCCCAAACTACTGGAAGCACACAATTGTCTAGCATGTTTTTGGATGCCTGGGGCATTAAAGCTAGATGGCCTTTCGATTTCATACAATCGGTAAAATTTAGTTCCCTCTGAAATTTGGTAATTGCGATATATATTTATTTCTGTAATATCTCAAAAACAAATGAAAAAAAAAAACAGGCCATTCTGTGGCTAGGAAGTTATTTAATTTGAGGGGATTCCCTAGCAAATAATGTGCATGAAATCGCTCACTTTACGCAGTCAAGCAGACAGAGGAAGTCTGTGAGCGCATGCACAGGTTTACCTTCTTCTTCTTCTTCTTTTTGGGTTTTACAGCAGCTGGCATCCACAGTGTTCCATTACTACCATCTACAGGTTTACCTTTGACCGTGCACTGACAGTTACATCATTCTGTCACTAAACGAACAGCTGATCACACCGAGGTGCTCGCTGACCGCTGATATTTATTAGTTTGGTCCTGTGTTTCCTTTCCTTCACAATATAATATCTTTTCTTCTCGCTTTCTGTTACTGTAGTCGGTCTTTCACGTTTCATTGACACACTCACGTCCTCCATTTTTCTCGACTGTTTCAAATTTGTATCCCACAATGCCTTGCGCGAACGGGGAAAGCCCACCACATGATGCATGACGTAGTATCTTGAATTGGGTCATGGTGAAGCAGGAAAAAATAGCAGAGAATTTAGTGCCATGTGGCCCTAAATTCATTAATTGTTCTATTTTTAAATAAATAAATAAATAAATAAATAAAATTGGAAGTCTGTGATTTGAATTCAGTAGCTTTTGGTCCACTAAACAAAAATAATTTGGTGTCAGGGAAAACTCTTTTTATGACTTAAACTTGAAAAATCTGAAAGGCAATCTGCCTTTAAGATTTCCCTTCACTGTACCTAATCACAATTGTGCTATCCAGGTTAAGAATGTATTGGAGATGAAACCTTATATAACCCCAAATCAGAAAAAGTTGGAATGGTATGGGAAGTACAAAATAAAAAAGAAAGCAGTGATTTCTAAATTTACTTTGTCTTGTATTTCATTACAGACAGTATGAACCCAAGATATTCCATGTTTTCTCTGGTCAACTTCATTTCATTTGTTAATATACATCTATTCTTGCATTTCAGTCCTGCAACACATTCTGAAAAAAAGCTGGGACGGGGCAAATTAGGGCGAGTAATGAGGTAAAACAGTTAAATTATGATGTGATTTGAAACAGATGATGTTAACAGGAGATTGTAATCATGATTTGGTATAAAAATCAGTATCCAGGAAAGGTCTAGTCTTCGAGGAGCAAAGATTGGTTGAGGATCTCCAGTTTGTCAACAAATGTGTGAGAAAATTATTGAAATGTTTAAAAACAATGCTCCTCAAATAAAGACAGGAAGAGATTTAGATATTTCACTCTCTACGGTGCATAATATCATTAAATGTTTCAAGGAATCTGAAGGAATTTCAGTGTGTAAAGGGCAAGGGCGCAAGCCTAAGCTGAACAACTGTGATCTCTGATCCCTCAGACAGCACTGCATCAAGAACCATCATTCATCTATAGCTGATATAACCACATGGGCTTAGGATTACTTTGGCTAACCTTTGTCAAGCACTATAATACAGAATTACAGCCACAAATGGCAGTTAAAACTTTACTGTGCAAAAAGAGAGCCTTATATTAACTGTGTCCAGAAGCGCTCTGAGCTCAGAGGCATCTTTGATGGACAATCATACAGTGGAAATGTGTATTGTGCTCAGATGAATCAGTATTCAAAGTCTTTTTGTAAGAAATGAACACTGTGTGCTCTGCACCAAAAACAAAAAGGACCATCCAGACCGTTACCAGCAACAATTCCAAAAGTCAGGGTCTGTCATGGTATGGTGTTGTGTCAGTGAAGTTGGCAAAGGTAACTTACACTTCTGTGATGGCAGCATTAATACAGAAAGATTTTGCACAAAGATTTTGGAGCAATATATAATGTTTTCAAGGTTACATCTTTTCCAGGGATACTTCAACAAGACAATGTAAAATCACATTCTGCGCACATTACAAATGCATGGCTGTGGAAGAAGAGGGTGCCTGTCCTCTCTGTCCCCAATAGAGAATATGTGGTGAATTTTCTCATCTCATCTCCTGTAGCCGCTTTATCCTGTTCTACAGGGTCGCAGGCAAGCTGGAGCCTATCCTAGCTGACTATGGGCGAAAGGCGGGGTACACCCTGGACAAGTCGCCAGGTCATCACAGGGCTGACACATAGACACAGACAACCATTCACACTCACATCTACAGTCAATTTAGAATCACCAGTTAACCTAACCTGCATGTCTTTGGACTGTGGGGGAAACCGGAGCACCCGGAGGAAACCCACGCGGACACGGGGAGAACATGCAAACTCCGCACAGAAAGGCCCTCGCCGGCCACGGGGCTTGAACCCGGACCTTCTTGCTGTGAGGCGACAGTGCTAACCACTACACCACCGTGCCGCCGTGGTGAATTTTGAAACAAAAAATATGGCAATGACGACTCTGTACTGTTGCACACCTTAAGTCCTGTTTACAGGAAAAATGGGACAAGATAACACCTGAAACGCTTCATCACTTGTTGTCTTCAGGTCCTAAACATTTTTAAGTGTTGTCAGAAGAAATGGCAACATTATAAAGTGGTAAATACTTTACCATCCCAACTCGTTTTGAAATGTGTTGCAAGAATCAAAATTGAAATGTGTTTATTTTGAAAAAGCAATAAAATTCATGAGTTAAAACATCAAAAATGTGCTATTGTATTGTTTTAAGTGTGATACAGGTCAAATATTATTTACAAATAATTGTTTTCAGTTTTAATTTCAATTTCAACCTTCCATTCCAACTTTTTCTGATTTGGGGTTGTAATACTTTGGTCACAATTTAACATGGCGGTAAATCTGTCTTTCAGACACTTAAGTACAGTATTTCCCTTCCTAAAGGGACATATTATGAAAAAACTGACTTTTTAGTGTTTTTGCACATATATTTGGATAGCAGGGCCTAAAAACCCACCAACTATGAATTTAGTTTATTTTGGGCTGTCTAGGTCAGAAAACATGCGGTTCAACAAGCCATTCAGATTTGGCTCCCCTCCTTACATCAAGAGAAGAACTTACTGGAATTATACCTCCCCCTCATCTGAGTATCTCCACCCACAGCTTGAGAACTACCTTTGCAAGGTGTGCCCTTTTTTCTTGCAAGTGCTGGCGCCGCAACAGTCCAGCAACCACAGTTTGCTTACTCTTGACACCGTCATCTACCATACTCCATCATATCAGGGGCATGTCCATAGGCTTACTGCCAAAGAAGTTGCCATCCATTTCCAGTCAGCTTTTAAAGTTTTTAAAGTGTAAAATCTCGACTATGCTCACTATCACGATAATATCTAGTTCTTGTATGGTATATAGCTTATGTTGTGTTAGCCTTGCAGTGAGGAGCATAGTTTGTTTGGAAAAGTATTGTAAAGAAAATGAACAATTCCACTAAAATATAAAATTTAAAAGTGAGTTTAAAATTACCATTCTGTAACGGCCATCTGTAGTCTTGTTTGTGGCACTGGCTCAGTGTCTGCTTCTTCATTTTCCTGTTCTGAGTCAGGTTCATTCATATGGATGGCATGATTTATTGTTACAATTTTTTTTTGTCTGACAATACATTTTTATTGAATGACTATCCTATAAATCAACCCTTTCACATGAAAGATGGCATTTATTTGTAAAAATAATGTTTATTTTTGTCGCACCAGGTTCGATTTTTCTAATATTTCATCCATGAAAGGAACACATTCAACCAATCAGAACATTGGTTGCAGGTATGACAGAGTCACTCTTTCTTGTGTGTCTCAAAACCCAGCACTGTTTGACAAGGGCAACAAAAATGATAAAGATGACTTGAAAGACAAGGCCTGGAGGGAAAAAAATAGGAGAGGAACTTAGCAATCAAAATAGGGGCTGTATAGTCCATGGTCCATAGCCTGCATTGTGATGTGGTAAAACTTGCTATCAAACTCAGCAACTCCTGAACTAAGTTGTGAAAGTCCCCGCATTCTCGCCGACTTCTCAGGATAGGATTTACCCAACACCCCCCCCCCCCTTTTTTTTTAAATGAATAAGCACCAGCTTATCATCACTTGTTGACTTCTTCACCATGTGATTATTTTGTCTTGGGATTTCATACAACGCACAACATACAACAACAGGAGAAAAAGAACTAAGGCTTTTTTTTTTTCAATTAAAAAAACTTGCAAACTCTACAAAAGCATCTTGGAGAATAATATAAAAATAAGTGAAAAGTGTATGGCATGTTCTCTTTAATACTAAGTCCACTTTTTGGGAGACATAATGCTCAGCAAAATAAAAGACAAGTAAATGCTAGAAGTTTGAGAACTTATTGCTGATAATTAACAATTATAAAGTCTCTACAACTGTGGAATGGAAGAAAGATTAAAAAGATTAAAAAGGAGAAAGAAATGACGAAAAGGGTAAATAACTGATTCTATTGAATGCTCAATTCTAAATGGTCAGAAGGTGTTGATTAAAGGTTCTGACTGCAAAGTTGAATTCTGGACAAAAATATTCTATTTCTATTACAGTTGGAGTATTGAGATGTTTCGCATTGATTTGAAGTTGATTTGAGTTGAAACCGAGGAGTTGCGCTGCTGCACACACCGTGTATCCTATGTGTAAGTGTTTTGCCAAGATAAAATGTGTCCCACATTTTACGATTCCTGAGATTACTGAAGCAATTGAGCAACAATATCATGTAACCACTGTGGGGCGTGTTTGACCAACTTTTCACCAAAACAAGTCAGCGTGGGCAAACATGGCGGACTCTGCTCTCCCGCCAGCTAAAAGCCAGCGGAAAAGAAAAAGAAAATATGAAAGTGAATCAGCTAGAAAGCACGCCAGAAAAATGACAGAAACCAAAAAGTTGTCCGCAAGAATTTTTATGAAGGAACAGATTGACCGTTGGAATCAACTGAAGGATGAAACAGGCGTGAAATCTAATGAAGAATTTGCAGCACTTGTCTTGGATTGGTGAGTCAGAGTTTGGAGTTAGACACCTAATGTTTTGATCTTACAGAGAAAGAAACGATAACACAAAAGCAGTAATAGAGAAAAGATATCCATCTTTTGTTTCACAGATCTATTCGCGAATGTCAACCACAAATTACATTCCTGCGACTCAAAACTCTACAAGGTCAACACAGAGTCACAATGTTTTCCGCATGTCGCCATCTGAGTGGCTGTCCACACGGCAACGGATCCAGGTGAATCTGATAAAATTGTTTATCGTTTCGGCCTGGCATCCACACGGCACCGGCGTTTTGGGTGCCCCAAAACGATATTTTTTGAGAACGGGTTCCAGAGTGGAAAAATCTGGCAACGGCGCCGTTGCGAAGTCGTCTGGATGAGTAGAACGGATTTGTTTACAATGACGTCACAACCACATGACTAGAACAAGCAGCACTCTCGCTGTTTTGTATGAACCACTGCATTGCATTCACTTCTGCATACAGCTTTTCTTTTAAATAAACAAGTAACTGAACCATTTCTTGAATTTCTTTTTTTTATTGGATAAGACTGCTTTTCAAAATGTTCACACACAATATAAAAAGTTATATAAATTATATAAAAATGCTTTTCAAAATGTTCACACACAATAAGAAAATTAAGTTATATAAAACTATGCACACTAATAAAACTAATTTGTACACACAGAAGGCACAATTTCCTCGCGTAGTCGCAGCCATTTTCTTCTTGTTGTGTTGCATGCGTCCTACTTCTTCTATTGTTCTGGTGTCTCCGATGGGACCGTCTTACAGCGCACGGAGAGGTGTGGCATGTGTATTGCATTGTTTTCAGCAAGCGTTGCGTTGCCATATGTACCTGATATTTTACTGATCCGTTGCCCATGTGGACGCGATATTTTTTTAAATAAAATCTCGTTGCCGTTGTCGTGTGGATGTAGCCTTAGTGTGACCCGGTTCCATAGTTATGCTAATTAGTTAAAGCTCTTCGCGTTTGGTTGTTTCCATAGGACCATACTGTTTACCTCAAGAGGTAGGAAAACGGTCCCAAAACAGAGAAAAGCAACCCTCAACACTTCAAAATGATCTCATTCTCATCCGTATGATATTCTTCTTGCGGGACATGGGAAAATGCCATGCACAATAAAAATTTTAAAATTTCAGATGACTTTGCAGTCAGTACCTTTAATTTACTCTGACAGTAATCCTAGGTGAAAGGGTTATATGAATGGCTTCTTCTCGTACATTATCATTTCTGTATTAACAATTTTCACAGGGACTTGTGTGATTGGTGCGCCACATACACAGATTAAAAATTTTTATAACTGTTGATATGGTGAACTTTTCTGTGAGGAGATATTTATTTTGATTTCTGAAAGATCTCTCCAGTGTCAGCACTTTGTAACAGTAAGCAATAAAGCTGTAAAGGTTTCTAACAAAGGAATGTCATCAGGACTGAGGGTTTTGTATTGTCATAATTAATATTGTGACAAATTGTGTTTTTTTGTTTTGGTTTCCTAACTTCAAGAGAGTGAAAAAAATTGAGGGCGGAGAGGGAACAACTGTTTATAGCTGTTTTAACATAAGTGATAACTGGAACTAATTTGTTTCATGGATGTTCAACAATATTAAATGTCATTATAAATGGATAAAAGTCTGATTTTTTTCAGTGAAGGAAAATGTAATGTAAATGGAAAACTGCTGTTGTACAATAGCACTAAAATATATCAAGATGTGCTGTTATTGGAAAATAATTAATTTTGAGGTGGTAACAGTAACTCCATCACACCATGTGGTCATTGATTATTTTCCTATAACTGCAGGCCCAGTCATGTTTTATTCCTTACTTATCACATTTCTATTATATATATATATATATATATATATATATATATATATATATATATATATATATATGGATATATAATTGCTCATTAGTTCATATATTGTATTAGTAAATAGTCAGGTAAACCAGTAAATGTTCTAATCTACAAGTGAAGTAGCCTGCACAATGAGTTAACATTAGGTTTTTGGCAAAATATTATAAACAGCTGATGACACAGTGGTGCTGCAGGCGGTGTTGTATACGCACATCTCCAGGGTCCCTGGTTCAATCCTGAACCAGGATTTGTTAATGTTACTGGCTCCTAAAAACATGCTACTAGGTGGATTGTTGATGCTAAAATGCTCCTTATTGCTAAGATGTGAGTGAATGTGTGTAATATATTTGTAGGCAGTGTTCCCAGGATGGGCTCTGGAACAACGGTAAGAGTGCTGACAAACAGTATTAAGAGCATTAGCAGTTTAAAAAAAAAATCCAAATAATACCCAACCTTAGTTTGGACTATTCAGGGAACAAAGTGTACAGGAGTGTAGGACAAAGGTTTTTCATTTCTGGACTGGTGAGAGCAGCACTGGACACTGGCCTATTTTCCATTCCACTGCTGGAACAAGTTACGTGGTCAGTAACGTGACTTGCAGCAAAACAGCAAAACGAAACCTTCAACAAACCTTAATAATTACATTTAACTTTAGAAATTCAAGCCATGGAAAATACATTTGTAATTGTACCTCTATAATGCAGAATAACTAAAAACTCAAATTATATTCCAGTTCTTTAGTGGGTTAATGAAGGAAAGACTGGAAAAGGACAGCATTTCACGGATCATAAGTATGTTTACATGCACAAAATACAAAAAACAAATCACTGCCAAAATCTGATTTGGTAACTACTTAAGAGTAATGCTGATAAGGATACAGCACATCATGGCACCTGATACAAATGTACAAACAAACATTTATAAAAGTTTATTCCACTAGTTGCCAGAAAACAGATTGATTTTCATGAATTATGCCATCAAGTTGACATAACACATAAGTAACAAGTATAACTTGACTTGAGTTATGATACTTTCAGCTAACTTACATTAAATTGCCAAGACATTGCCATAATTGGGAAAAATTTAAAAAATAAACAAATAAATAAATAAATTAAAAACTTAACACTTCTAAAAGAAATACAGTTCCTGTCAAAAGTTTGTACACCCCACTCATAGGTTTTTCTCTGTTTGACTATTCTGTACACTGCAGAACAATACTGAAAAAATCAAAACTATGAAATAACATCTAGAACATATATGGAATTATATGGAAAACAAAAAAAGTGTTAAAAAAAGTTTCATATTTTAGATTCTTCAAAGTAGCCACCATTTACTTTGTTGACGGTTTGTACACTAATGGCATTATCTTGACCAGCTTCATGAGGTAGTCACCTGGAATGCTTTTCAATTAACTGGTGTGCCTCGTCAAAAGTTAATTAGTCCATTTTCTTGCCTTCTTAATGCGTTTGAGATCAAACAGTAAATAGTAAATTATAAAAATACAGTAAATAGCCCTATTCTTCAACTGTAGTAATCCAAGAACTGCTCAAATAAGTAAAGAGAAACAACAGCCATCATCATCATTAATGAAGCGTCTTTTAATTAAAATAAAGAAAATCCATTGAGTTAAAAGGTGTGTCCAAACTTCTGACTGGTACTGTATATCTTGTACTTGCCACATGGTAGTAATAATACCTACATCCAAAACATGTTTAGAACATATTTATATATGTATGACATAGTAAACATTTCAATAGTGACAGTAATTACACTGTAATAACAGATTTAACTATATTTTCTCTGGTCATTAAGTAAAGTATGTTTCTTATTTCTGCATATAAGCCTGTTAGGAATATTTATGACAATGTTATGACACCGTAATAACAGTTCTATATTTACTCTGGCTCTTAAGTAAAGTCAATTTCATCCATAACATCTTTATGAATATGTATGACAGGGTTATGTATGTTGTATAATTGTAAATGACAAAGAGATTGGTTTTGATGTGACTTTCTCGTAATCATATGGATCTGACTGAAGAGGTACACAAAGTTACAAAATTAGTTATTATGCTGTTCAAACATAATGAAAATATTATAACATAACCAAACAAAGATCTGCCACTTTGCCAAACTGACAAAATCAGCCTTTGTGACTGTTGATACTTGATGGTGTAAATGTTTATAAAATGTTTATGTCGGCTCTCAGTCATCATAAAGGGCAGGTGTGGTACAGCCTTCTTAACTGTTATTACTGTGAATCAAAGTGTCAAAACTAAACTATCTAATAAGTGCAGAAAATCTGATTTTTGTATCTACTATATGATTGGGTTTACATGCACTGAAGAAATCTGATTATGGAATGAAACTCCACATCTAAATGATCCAGGTAATAATTAAATTAAATATACACCTGACAACAAAAAAATTAAAAATGTATATTTATTGGTGTTTTTTTTTTAACATGGAGTCACCTTACTGCTAAATACTTATTCATGAGTTTAATAGTTGAATATTAGTTGCATATAATGTTGCTGCTAACCGGTGACTGTTGAAAACACACAATAAGCAGACGGTTTGTTTGCATATAAATGCACCGTACATAATAGGATAAGGTCTTATGCTTTGTATTGTGTTTGAGTGTGTGCGAACGATCTATTAGCTGCCCATGTTTACTGGTCCAGTGAAGGGGTAACATGAACACTCTCTCCCTCTCTCACTCACTCACACACACACACACACACACACACACACACACACACACACACACACACACACACACACACACAGCAGCCAATGGAAGCAGGCCGTAATTGGAGAGAGAAGCTGAGCGAACAATGGAGATATTGTGCTAGGCTATGGAAAGATGTTCAACTGGATAAAGAATGCACTCCAGAGATACAGACTGGAACTGATCAATAGCAAGTGTGTGAACCCAGACTGGGAAGACACTCAGCCCACACTTAATCTCCATCTCTCTCTGTCTTTCCAGTTTCTGAATCTGTTCCTTTTATTCAAATTTCTTTACTCTGTATGTGTGTGTGCGTGAGTGTAGCTAGAACAGAAAAGACCAAAAAACAGGGCACAAGCCCCAACCACTAATACACAAACACATAACACACACAAGCCCTCCAAATGCACCAACTGCTCGAAAGTTGAAGTGTTCTGTGAGCCACAAGTGTACACTTCCACACTCCACCAGCTCCATCTGCTGCATTCAGAAAAGGACGCACCTCATAGCCAGCACTCATCTATAAAGCAGGATGAGTGGAAGGGTGAGAAACAAGGAGAGAGAAAAAATCACAAATGAGAGTTGCAGGAAGGTGAGAGAAGGATTAGGAGATATGAGATGATGACATATCCAAGAAGCAGATGCCAGCAAGCCAGCTCTAGAGAGAGAAAAGAAAGCTTGAGGAAGGGTTTTGGAAAGAGAAAGAGCCAGAAATAGAGCAGGAGTGCAGGGGCAAGCCACTTTGCTGCAGTTTTACTGGAGTTCAGGGACAGCAACCTGAAAAATGCCAGCCAGCAAATCCTTAGTCACATCACCATATAAATCCTGCAAAAACTTATCCTCCATTCCGGTTGCAATACTCAACTAAATCAGCTGTTGTTATCCTGATTATTTGTTCTTACCTCAGAGCTGCTCTGCCACTGCTCCTGCATGGCTGCAAGTGTGTGAGCACAGGCTTCAGGCAGACAGTACAGTGTGTACAGCCTCGACAATACAGCTCCCCTCTCTCTGGCTAGTAAAGTAAGTGTGTGTGTGTGTGTGTGTGTGTGTGTGTGTGTGTGTGTCTGAGATGTGGGGCAGCCCTGAAGTGCTTTCCCATTGCTGTAATCAGCGCTATGCATATAACAAAGTCCACTGCAGGGAACCCTGCCAAGCAGGAACCAAAAAGACCAGGGCCAGAGGGTGCACCCGGAGCTCTTTCAGTGTAACACTGGGACCTGAGCAACACGTTTTCGCAAGAATTGCTTTACTAAGTGAGAAGAGGTCTTACTGCTATCGTGAGCTTCGATATTTACAGACTCCCACTCAGTAAAGCAGACCACTTTTTGACAGAGGATGCATAATGAGTACGAGTGTGGGGGTGTGAATGCACAAGTGTGTGAATCTGAGTGTGCAGCAGAAGCAAGAATGGCAGGATTTGTATTGCCTAATGTAGACAATACAAAATAATAGATAAAAGATTAATAACATTAAATGAGCATTTTCACCATTATTATGTCCTGTGTGTGCAATGACTAAAAAGGAAAACCTGTTTATTCTAAACCCACTTAAAAAGGGAGCACAAGCACAGCTGTTGAATTGAATAAAAAATTACATTAAACATTTATTCAAACACATACAGTGGTGCTTGAAAGTTTGTGAACCCTTTAGAATTTTCTATATTTCTGCATAAATATGACCTAAAACATCAGATTTTCACACAAGTCCTAAAAGTAGATAAAGAGAACCCAGTTAAACAAATGAGACAAAAATATTATAATTGGTCATTTATTTATTGAGGAAAATGATCCAATATTACATATCTGTGAATGGCAAAAGTATGTGAACCTCTAGGATTAGCAGTTGATTTGAATGTGAAATTAGAGTCAGGTGTATTAAATCAATGGGATGACAATCAGGTGTGAGTGGGCAACCTGTTTTATTTAAAGAACAGGGATCTATCAAAGTCTGATCTTCACAACACATGTTTGTGAAAGTGTATCATGGCACGAACAAAGGAGATTTCTGAGGACCTCAGCATTGTTGATGCTCATCAGGCTGGAAAAGATTACAAAACCATCTCTAAAGAGTTTGGACTCCACCAATCCACAGTCAGACAGACTGTGTATAAATGGAGGAAATTCAAGACCATTGTTACCCTCCCCAGGAGTGGTCAACCAACAAAGATCACTCCAAGAGCAAGGCATGTAATAATTGGCGAGGTCACAAAGGACCCCAGGGTAACTTTTAAGCAACTGAAGGCCTCTCTCACATTGGCTAATGTTAATGTTCATAAGTCCACCATCAGCAGAACGCTGAACAACAATGGTGTGCATGGCAGGGTTGCAAGGAGAATGCCACTGCTCTCCAAAAAGAACATTGCTGCTCATCTGCAGTTTACTAAAGATCACGTGGGCAAGCCAGAAGGCTACTGGAAAAATGTTTTGTGTATGGATGAGACCAAAATAGAACTTTTTGTCTTAAATGAGAAGCGTTATGTTTGGAGAAAAGAAAACACTGCATTCCAGCATAAGAACCTTATCCCATCTGTGAAACATGGTGGTGGTAGTATCATGGTTTGGGCCTGTTTTGCTGCATCTGGACCAGGATGGCTTGCCATCATTGATGGAACAATGAATTCTGAATTATAACAGCAAATTCTAAAGAAAAATGCCAGGACATCTGTCCATGAACTGAATTTCAAGAGAAGGTGGATCATGCAGCAAGACAACGACCCTAAGCACACAAGTCGTTCTACCAAAGAATGGTTAAAGAAGAATAAAGTTAATGCTTTGGAATGGCCAAGTCAAAGTCCTGACCTTAATCCAGTCGAAATGTTGTGGAAAGACCTGAAGCGAGCAGGTCATGTGAGGAAACCCACCAACATCCCAGAGTTGAAGCTGTTCTGTATGGAGGAATGGTCTAAAATCCCTCCAAGCCAGTGTGCAGGATTGATCAACAGTTACCGGAAACGTTTAGTTGCAGTTATTGCTGCACAAGGGGGTCACACCAGATAATGAAAGCAAAGGTTCACATACTTTTGCCACTCACAGGTATGTAATATTGGATCATTTTCCTCAATAAATAAATGACCAAGTGTAATATTTTTGTCTCATTTGTTTAACTGGGTTCTCTTTATCTACTTTTAGGACTTGTATGAAAATCTGATGATGTTTTAGGTCATATTTATGCAGAAATATAGAACATTCTAAAGGGTCCACAAACTTTCAAGCACCACTGTCTTTCTGTAGCGGTGGCACGGTGATGTACGGTAGTGGTTAGCACTGTTGCCTCACAGCATGAAGGTTGATGGGAGCTTTTCTGTGTGGAGTTTGCATGTTCTCCCCATGTCTGGGTGGGTTTCCTCCGGGTGCTCCGGTTTCCCCCACAGTCCAAAGACATGCAGGCTAGGCTAACTGGTGGCTCTAAATTAGGGCTGAACGATCTATCGTTTTCGACCGAAAATCGCGATCTCAGACAACACGATTTTGGGATCGTCAAAGCCGCGGTTTTTCTCAGTGCTCCTAAACTGACCCATATTTTGTTTCGTCAATAAATTGTCCTCATTTTTTACACTACAGACAAAAAAAATTATGTTCAGGAAAGCTTTGTGGCACTCAGTGTGAAAGAAGTTTGTGAATATCTCCTTCCGTTTTCGTGTACATCCCCGTTGTTTGGAGGGAGCACTGTGAGGAGAAACTGCGCTTTCTCTGTCTGTGTCTGAGCACGCGGGTGGGGGAGGGGCGGCTCTCTCTCTCTCACACACACAGGAGGGAGGGGCCCTGCAATAGCGACTGCTACAGCCACTGCATCACTCTTATTTCCCACAGGGGAATTGTTGGCTCTAGTTATAATTTATAATGCTTATGTACATTCTTTTTCAAAAGTGCAATATTTTGATGCTGCTGAGCCATTGATCAACATTTTTTATGTCTGATATGTTGTAGATGGGAAAAGTAAAAGAAGCAAAAGTTTACTTAAGAAAGATGGCTCTCTTTATTTTTATTTTAAGTTATTATAACTTGTTCCTCAGGCACTCAATGTTAATAAACAGGCCTACATTTGAAATCTGTTGACCTCAGTTTTCATTCTTGCATTAGCTTTATGGAATTCATTGTATTAATTAATTTGCACAGAAACTTGATTTAAAGAAAAAAAAATCGTGGTTGAAATCGAAATCGCAATATCTGCCAGAAAAATCGCAATTCAATTTTTTCTTAAAATCGTTCAGCCCTGCTCTAAATTGACCGTAGATGTGAATGTGAATCGTTGTTTGTCTCTGTGTGTCAGCCCTGTAATGATCTGGTGACTTGTCCACGGTGTACCCTGCCTCTCGCCCATAGTCAGTTGGGATATACTCCAGCTTGCCTGCGACCCTGCACAGGATAAGCGGTTACGGATAATGGATATTTTTGTAGAACTTTCATTTGACACTTCAGTCAAAGGTATTTTTACATTAAGCTCTAAATCTGAGCTTTTCTGGTTCTGGATCACTGACTCAGTTGTGTGGGAAAACACATAACAGCTTTTATAAGACATTTTTTCATCCCATCTCATCCTGTTAGAGTGTGTAGTAAATGTAGCTTTACATAGTCAAGTATTTTAAGCATTTGTCAAAATTCAACACCTGCGCTTAGGCTTCTTTTACCGGCAAGTTTTGAGTAAACAGGCTTGATGTCTTTCCTCAGGACAGGAACACCTGCAAAAACTTAATTCTTTCATTCTTCTTCAGTAAGCGTTTTATCCTGGTCAGGATCATGGTAGATTCGTTGCCTATCCTGGCACCACTGGGACCAAAGGATTACATGCCAATCTAGGGAAAACACCACTCTGTCACAGAGTACCATGCGCATACACACACATTCACATGCTCATTCACATAAAGGGCAAGCATAGCCGATCCGCCTACCAGTAGGTGGGCAGTAACGCTGAGAACCCAGAGGAAACCAACATGGACATGGGGACACAATGCAAAATTCCACAATGACAAGTTAAAACTCTCGTTTATGGTATTCTCTCATACACAACAGTTGCAGTAGATAACATTCCAAGCAGAGGCTTTGAAAGATTAATTCAGCTGGATTCTAAAACTCAGTTCAACATTCGATTTCTCAGACTGACTCTGCAACTCTCTGTATCAGCGAGCTTCACCACACCATAGCACTAAACCCTGCTACTCCCATTTCTCAGCCCACAATCCTGCTGTCCTCACCACAGTAGTGACCGATTCATTCACCAGCATGACAAATGCACACTGAATGGCCATTAAACTCCAATGTTTATAGTCCAAAAAATTATTCATCTTTATCATTTAGTCTAAAAGCTGTAAAAGCACTAACGTGTGCTGTATGATGATTCTTCTTCCTCATCATTCTGTATACAGTACAAGTTAGTGTTTTTATAACTTTTAGACTAAACAAGTAGAACTCGCTGCCAATCGAGTCAACAGGGATGCATCCACTACAATACCAGTCAAAAGTTTAGACACAGCTTCTAATTCAATGTTTTCTTTCTTTATTTTTATTAATTAAAAAAAACACTTCATGTCTTAAAGTAATGATGGATGTCGTTTCTCTTTACTTAGTTGAGTGGTTCTTGACATAATATGGATCACTATAGTTGTGGAATAGGGCTATTTACTGTACTTTTATTATTTACTATTTACTGTTTGATCTCAAACACATTAAGAAGGCAATAAATTGCACTAATTACCTTTTGACGAGGCACACCTGTTAATTGAAAAGCATTCCAGGTGACTACCTCATGAAGCTGCTTAAGATAATGCCAATAGTGTACAAAGCGTCATCAAGGTAAACAGTGGCTACTTTGAAGAATCTAAAATATGAAACAAATTTAGTTTTTTAACCCTTTTTTGTTTACCACATAATTCCATATCTGTTCCATTTGTTATTTCATAGTTTTTATGTCTTCAGTATTTTTCTACATTGTAGAACAGTCAAAATACTGAAAAAACTATGAATGAGTAGGGGTGTACAAACTTTTGACAGGTGCTGTACCAAAAATTCTAGTCATTCTTGTTGCTAATTTCTATTATAGAAATATTACATTACAGGCATTTAGCAGATGCTCTTATCCAGAGCGACCTACAACATATCCAGAGCAGCCTGGGGAGCAGTTGGGGGTTAGGTGCTTTGTTCAAGGACACTTCAGCCATTCCTGCTGGTCCAGGAATGGACCAGCAGTTATGGCTGAAATCAATCCAGTGACCTTTTAGTCCCAAAGCTGCTTCTCTAACCTTTAGGCCATGGCTTCCCCTACTCTTAAAATATATACTATATGGCCAAAGGTTTGTAGCCACCTAACCATCAACCCCATATTTGGTTCTTCCCCAAACTGTTGCCACAGACTTGGAAGCACCCAATTGTATAGGATGTCTTTGGATGCTGTAGTTTTACAATTTCCCTTTACTGGAACTAAGAGCCACAAACATATTCCAGTATGGCAGTGCTCTTGTGCACAAAAAACAAAGTCCATGAAGACATGGTTTGCCAAGGTTGGTCTGGAAAAGCTTGAGTGGCCTGCACAGAGCGCTGACCTCAATCCTACTCAACACTGATTAGAACTGTACACCAGGCATTCCTGCCTAAGTACTTCACTCATGTATTTCACTCATGCTCCTGTGGCTGAATGAGCAAATCCCCACAGTCACATTCCAAAATCTAATGGAAAGCCTTCCTGGAAGAATGGAGGTTACAATAACAGGAAAGGAAGAATAAGTCTGGAATGGGATGTTCAAAAAGCACATGGTTAGATATCCAGATACTTTTGGCCATGTAGTGTATGTACTGTACTTGTGTTCTCTTGCAACTCATCTCATCTCATTATCTGTAGCCGCTTTATCCTGTCCTACAGGGTCGCAGGCAAGCTGGAGCCTATCCCAGCTGACTACGGGCGAAAGGCAGGGTACACCCTGGACAAGTCGCCAGGTCATCACAGGGCTGACACATAGACACAGACAACCATTCACATTCACACCTACGGTCAATTTAGAGTCACCAGTTAACCTAACCTGCACGTCTTTGGACTGTGGGGGAAACCGGAGCACCTGGAGGAAACCCACATGGACACGGGGAGAACATGCAAACTCCACACAGAAAGGCCCTCGCCGGCCATGGGGCTCGAACCCAGACCTTCTTACTGTGAGGCAACAGCGCTAACCACTACACCACCGTGCCGCCCTCGCTTGCAACTCATTATCACACACATTTGATGTGTTTGCAAGTTATTCATTCTTTAGAGCAAATGTAGTGATTGCTGGAGTGAAGAGACCAGGTCATAGAGTGACTGCAAGAACTGAAAGTGTGAGAGAAGTGATTTAGGTATAACGACCCAGAAAACAACCTGAAGCTTTATCTGTCAGGTCTGTCACTATGGATGGAAACTTTAATTTAAAACAACAGCTTTTGTCATCAGATGCTATACTGGTTTTGTTTTTAAGAATTTAGGACATTTGTGATTATATAACAGGATAAAAAAATTCCACACACTGTTGGATGTTTTGATATATTTGCATTTTCTAAATTTGATGTTTTCATGGTTAGTTTTAAAATGATTTGTCTAGTGGAATTACTGACTGGTTGCTATATTTGGACAACAATTAGCCATGTCAGCTCTGGATAATTTCATGCCCTATTTTATTTGTATAGCACTTTCAACAATAGATTGTCACAAATCATTTTACACCAATCCGGCTGCAGAGTTAGATCCCTAATGAACAAGACACAGGCAACAGTGACGAGGAAAATCTCCATGGATGAAAGCTTGAGAGGAACTAACCTCAAACCAGAGCCCATCCTCTTCTGGATGACACTAGACACTGAGGTCATAGAATCGTGCTGCACTGAAGCCTTCATCAGTGAGCAGTTGATCGCGTCAACAAAATAGACAATGTTAAAACTATAATGAATTTCCTGGTTACACAATTGCAAATTTTTGGCCATAGGACACCCTCACAGAAGTGAGTTATTTATAATCACACTATCTATTATCACCCAAATGAGGATGGGTTTCCTTTTGAGTCTGGTTCCTCTCAAGGTTTCTTCCTCACGTCGTCTGTCACCTCAGGCTTGCTCATTAGGGATACATTCAAATGTTTAAAATGTCTATATTTCTGTAACATTGCTTTGTGACAATGTCTATTGTTAAAAGTGCTATACAAATAAAATTGACTTGATTTCAATCATTGCAGTATTAAGTCTGTTGAAAAGATCATCAGTTTGAGCAGATTGTGAATAAGAGTACTGAAATGAGCACAGGACAGTTTTTATGATTACAGCAGCAGTTCCATAACAGCTGTATTATGAAAAGAAATGGCTCCCAGTTAAACCATGACGGTAATGATATTTATCACACATGGTAATGAAGAGAGCAAAGTATACCAAAATTGAAAGCACACTATTGTGTAGAGTGTCACTGTATGCTTCAACATTAAGATTTCCCTTAGCTAGATCTAAGTGGCCAAACCCAAACATGTTCCACCATGACCAAGGGAAGGGAAGGGTTCCCACCAAAGGAAGACCTGGCCTCACAGTTAGAGAAGCAGCTTTGGGACCAAAAGGTCACTGGTTTGATTCCCTGGACCAGCAGGAATGGCTGAAGTGCCCTTGAGCAAGGCACCTAACCCCCAGGTTGCTCTGGGTATGTTGTATGTTGCTCTGGATAAGAGCATCTGCTGAATGCCTGTAATGTAATGATAATGACCCTGTGCACAAAATTAGGTCCTCAAAAACATGGCTTTTGCCAAGGATGGAATGTAAGAACTCGAGTGGCCTCGACCCCACTAAACAACTTTGGGATGATTTGGAACTGTGCACCAGGCCTTTTCGCTTGACCTCACTAAAGCTCTTTTGGCTGAATGAGCACAAATCCTCACAGCCACACTCCAAAATCTAGTGGAAAGCCTTCTTCAGGAAGTGGAGGTTATTATAACAGTAAATGGGGACTAAATAGGGAACGGAATATTCAACACACACATATGAAAGTGATGGTCAGGTGTCCACAAACCTTCAGCCATATAATGTTTATAATGACTTTACTCCTCTTCTAATGTGACCAACATTAAAGTAAATCATTTTGAGTATAAGTGTACAAAAAAATATAGGTTTTGTGAATCTTTTTACCGTGTGGATGTTGTGCATCCTTGCTAAACTAATCCAACCTCACAATTACTTTAAACAGATTAAAATGTACAACATGACTTGTGTTGTCTTAAATGAACATTTTATTGCACCAAAAGAGCATCATGCCTATTATTCTTATATTTCTTCTTCTTCGCCCATCCAGTGTGTTCTAGGTTGGGTCCCTTTCCTAAGGTTTCTTGGCTAAGGCTACTATCATACTGTCTCGTATCTTGCCACGTAAACGGCGTGTGGGTCAAATGCCAAGAAATGAGGCACATTTTGTCCAAAATTAAAGTCCTGTGACATACACGGCGTACCGTATGTGTGATGTTTCTGTGGCATTCCTGTGGCATCTCTGGGGTTTGTATGGGGTTCAAGGGACGTAAACTTATGGCATACCGAGGCGTATGCATGACGTATGATGCGTTGCCATGGCGTAACCGTTTCATTGCTTTTGTTGGCCTGGCGTTTCATTCTTATGTGTGACGTTGCTGCTGTGTATCTGTGGCGTTCACAGGTGGGTATAAAAGGGGGCCCCACGCTGCATTCGTTGTCATTTGTCACAGTAAAGAAAGCATCATGCCAGTGAAGAATTCAGGACCCAAGAAGGGCAAGGGAAGAGGGAAGACACCAGCCGCATCCACCCACCCAGCCCTGGAACCACCTTCATCAGACACGTTAACTAAAGCATTCGCACGGCGTAATAGGTGTTCAAGCAATGTTCCTGCTGAGTCACTACTGCGTAGCTTTTGTTTTTATGGCGTACATGTGACGTATGTGTGACATATCAAAGCTGCTACGTATGTGCTACGGATTTTTAAGTGCAGACTTAAAAAGACGCTGCATAAGGAGACTGTGTTACACATCCTAGAGTATTAGCTACGTAAGCTGGCGATGCTGTGACGTTCCTTTCTTACTGCCACGTATCCTGATACACTGTACATACGCAAGACTGAAATGCCAATTTGTGAACCAAGCATAAGTAAGTACAGCCAGCTAGATACTCCTCTGCTGCACTGCTTTTGGTCATGGATAATTTAGAGGAGCCAATTAGCCTAACTGTATGTCTTTGGTGGAAACCGGAGCACCCAGAGGAAGCCCACACAGACACAGGGAGAACATGCAAACTCCACACAGAAAGGCCCCTCGTCAGCTGTAGGGTTCAAACCCGGAACCTTTTTGCTGTGGGGTGACAGTGCTAACCACTACACCGCCATGCCACCATCTTCTATTTCACAAATTATTAAAAGGACTTTGTTTAATTAGATAGGAATTTCACTCAGATTAGCCTTAATCTGTTTACGCTATTGTGACTGAGGTGTACACATGAACATTTTTTAAAATTCTGATCGAGCTATCAGTCAAATTATTAACACATTATTATGATTTATGATTTGATTTGGTCGATATTATACCATGTCGGTATGTTTTGGTATGTTGGTATGTTTTCTTTTTTGTTTATTGCTTTTGTTTTCTTTTGTATATATAGTTTATTATGGTGGAAAGTGACATTTGATTAGCGGTGGTATAGAGGGTTAGGATTGGATAAGTTATTACTTCTTCCTAATCCTTTCTGAACATTGTTATGTTATTGCCTTGTGGCTATGCTATTCTGTTTGTTTATGATGATGTTTTGATTATTGTATTTTTTATTTAAATTTTTATTTTTATATCTTTCTTCTTTATTGTTCAGAATAAAGTAATCAATCAATCAATCAATCAATCAATCAATCAATCAATCAATCAATCAATCAATCAAAATCAATTATGCTGCATGAAAACATAGCCAGCGAGTCTGTGTATTGGTGCTGATGAGGTGATGAATGAAAGCCCGCTCCTGCCTTATATCATACCCAGCCCTCATCACCTGCTCCTCCAATTCCCTATTCATACTGAATGAATCACACTTATCTGCCAGAAACAGAAAGTCAAAGTGTTTACAAAGCACTTTGCTGAATGAGGCTGTACCGATGCAGATAGGTTGCCTGGTGGTCCTATTTGAGAGATTTTACCTTGTCTGTTCGTTTTTGTTACAGATGGATGCTAGCTTTACTAGTATACCGAATGCCAGCCTATCATTAGTCAACCTGATAATTTCACAGAGAGAAAGAGAAGTGAGAAAACAGACGAGAGGCTGCATAGATACCGTATTCTCTCTTCTCCTACAGTAAACTCCCACACACACAGACGTCCCACCAACAGCACCACCTACACACACAGCCACCCCCTTAATCTCACACACATCCGTTCCCATGCACACACATCCCACACTAGCAACCAAATGCAACACCCACAGCAATCCACCGACACACACAGAGACCCCTCTGAGCCATAATGTGTGTACTTCACAAACGTTGCATCGATTTCTCGTAACTGCTCCGCCACACTATATATTGATCTCATGCTATTGAACACACACACAATGTGTTCCTTCATCTCTCTGACACACACATGTCCACCTCTGCAATCCTAGTGCACGCTGGCAGCCTAATCCGTAGGAAGCGTGCACAGTCTGTTCCTGTTCCTCAGATAAACCCATTAGGAGCTGCAGCACAGAGTCGACTACAAACAGTTACTCACATTTCAACCAACACAACGACTGCCTACAATCCCTCCGTAGAAACACACAACTGCTCATAGCTATTCTACACAATGACAAATACAATCATGTGAAACATAGTTATGGGTATATGGCCGAGGTTGGAGAAAAGGCAGCAAGGTATTAAAAATATAAAAATGTTTCCATCATAGTTAAGGCTTTAATTAAAACCCCTACAGTTGAAGTAGACAAAGCTGGTCTCTAAGTATGTGTCTCAAATTATGTATAATAGACCTAAATATAGTCCTATAGAGCTTTATGTGGCAAAGTTACTGTGCTGCATGGGAAGAACTTAGTAGGAACAAGACTCAGGCAATGATGATTAAATGCTCTTGATGTAGCAAATGAGGTGTTTTGTTGTTTTTGTTCAGGGTTGTGACAAGAATGATTACAGTGTCTTGCAAAAGTATTCAACCACCTTGGTGTTTGTCCTGTTTTGTCGCATTACAAGCTGAAATTAAAATGGATTTTGGGGGGTTAGCACTATTTGATTTTCACAACATGCTTACCACTTTAAAGGTGCAAATTGGGGTTTTTGTTTGTTTTTAATTGTGACACAAACAATAATTAAGATGAAAAAAACAACTTTTTTTTGGAGGGGGGGTACTTTTGCAAGCCACTTTATAATCAATGTGCTATGCATTCAGACTAGTGCTTTCAAAAATGTCACGTTATTAACGCATTAACTTGACTCAATTTTAACGGCGATAATTTTTTTATCGCGAGATTAACGCTCTGTGACATGATGTAGGTTTTTCATAAGCTTTTGAAACTGCCAGGAACTTGGAACAGAGACAAAACGATAGCAGCTAGACTGTAATGCCACGCCCCCCCCCCCCCCCCCCCCCCCGAGAACCAGTGCGGGCAGGGCGCGCTAGTAGAGATGGGATTTATGGCTCTTTGATGGGATCCGCATCTTTGTGATCCGTTCTTTGAAAAGAGCCGTTCAAAGGACTGGCTCATTTGGCTCTTTTTAAATATTTATTCAGTTTTAAGAAGACAGCGTCTAAAGAAGCCAGATCCCTCTGAACTGTAAACTCAATGCTATCCCAGAAATCCTTCCTGTAATATGCAAATTTGGCCGCCTCTGATTGGACAGCGCGACGCATCAACAGGCAGAAAGTGTAAAAGTACAAAATGTGTTAAGTGAGCTGAAACAGTAAAGATCAGATTCAATGCAATATTTATCAACGAAAAACTTAAACTTAATATAATAGTGTACTTTATATTATAATCAAGCATGTCAAGCCTACCGTCACTGTGTAACCTGTCTCTCTGATTAAAAGTTGTAGACTAACTCAAACAGTAGCTCATTTCACTCATGGTTCTTTTGCTAGCCCTGCGCCGGTGCTCGGCTTAGGTTTTACTTTGCAGTGGCTGTGACAAGACGTGTTATGCTTTGTAATAAAAAAAAAAACATTGGTACAAAGCAAGCCCATTCACTTTTTTATGCTGATAAGAGAATTACAATGGTCTTTTATGTGACAAAAATGTGCGATTAAATTGCGATTAATCGCGAGTTAACTATGACTGTCGCGACATTAATCGCGATTAAATATTTTAATCGCTTGACAGCACTAATTCAGACCTACAAATTTTTTCATGTTGTAAGTGGACAGCTTTACTTCAATGTTCAATTACCATTCCCAAGATGGCTGCGTCAGTGACAGGACTAGTGTTTTCATGATAACACAATAAAGAATACAATTCATTAAAAAAAGGAAAGAAAAGAAGAGTAAACAGAAATTAAGCCAGACCTGCCAATGGGTTCTAGTCAAGTCAAGTCAAGTCAAGTCAACTTTATTGTCAGATATGCTATACATGCTCGACATACAGCACAGATGAAATTTCAGTCCTCTCTGACCCACGGTGCAAACAGGCAATGCAATAAATAAAAATAAAAATAGAATAATTGAAAAAACAAACAAACAAACAAACAATATAAACACTATAAACACTCTAGATAAGAACTAGACATAGACTAAACACTCAAACAAACAATATAAACAGTATAAACACTAGATAAGAACTGGACAGACTGGAGGGCTGTCCAGTTCTAGAACTTGGTTTTAGAAGTTAACTTAACTCTTTCACAGAATTGTTTTTAATTAAGAACTACAACATAATTGATTTATGGAGATTATAAAAATTATTATATGGCACGAGTTGCTTCCGGTAAAATCGTGCACTGTGATTGGTTCCTTGGCAGGTAGTATTTTCCTGTAATGCCTACGAGCGATTATGGACTGACTTTCTAAGACACCGACCGGCTTTCAATGTTGCAAAACACAAACAAAAACAAAATGACAAAAAAAGATTAACTGGAAATCAAAACGGAATAAAAACAGCCGAAACACAAAAGACAAATAAGAGTCACCGAGTTATTCAAGAAATGAGCAACAAAGAGCATTCAGAAACCGCTAACCTCTAACAGAAATTCAGTTTTGAAACCGCTAGCTGTTTATTCTGCATGCGTGACTCAACTATGTTACAAATATGATGTGACTGAAAGCAGTGTCACGCCTCATTATAATGACCATCTATTTTAATCTTAGAAATAAAAAAAGCCATATAATAAACTCGGCGGCACGGTGGTGTAGTGGTTGGCGCTGTCGCCTCACAGCAAGAAGGTCCGGGTTCGAGCCCCGTGGCCGGCGAGGGCCTTTCTGTGTGGAGTTTGCATGTTCTCCCTGCGTCTGTGTGGGTTTCCTCCGGGTGCTCCGGTTTCCCCCACAGTCCAAAGACATGCAGGTTAGGTTAACTGGTGACTCTAAATTGACCGTAGGTGTGAATGTGAGTGTGAATGGTTGTCTGTATCTATGTGTCAGCCCTGTGATGACCTGGCGACTTGTCCAGGGTGTACCCCGCCTTTCGCCCGTAGTCAGCTGGGATAGGCTCCAGCTTGCCTGCTACCCTGTAGAACAGGATAAAGTGGCTAGAGATAATGAGATGAGATATAATAAACTCCTTATTAACCTCGCTTGCTTGGTCTTGATGGGAAAATATCAGACTTTGGTCTTTTTGTACAGACCGAGCTGTAGGGGAGGCCTCTGTCAGAGACCTCAGTCTGATATTTTCCTCTAAAGACCCTGCGCTCCGTTAATAAGTAGTTGTTATTTGACATGGATTTGAAAGTAGATACATTTGTCTAGTTTTGATTTAAATCGACTGTTTTATTTTATTTTTATTTTATTGTTTTTATTTAAGTTTTTTTTCTTGCCTGATTTTCACCCTGTCCCATGCACTTTTTTTTACAGTTTCAGTGCTTCTCATATACAATTAATTCATATAATTTACTATTAAATATTAATTTTTAGCAGAACAAAATAGGTTACAGAATATCTGATTCAAAATAGTCCTGGAAGCTCTACTTTTATACTATTAATCAGTTAATTATTATACTATAAAACTGTTATTGCTATTATAATACTTCTATATATATTTTTCATTTTCTTCATCATTTTGTTGATCATTTGGTTACACTGGATGTGTGTGAATTAGCACTAGATTTGGGTATCATTTGAATTTTAGCTATTCCGGTTCTTATCTGTCAGAATGCAGGTACTTGCAGATGCATGCACAGGGGAGAGCGGGGGTGTCACAAACTGCAGCCAGAGCCAAATCGAAGAACGGGAATCATGGTCAAGGATGGGCGGTGGTCAGTCGATCGGCAAACAGTACAACGTAGGGAAAGTGAAAAGACTAAGTCGAGACTATGAACTGGAAGTGGGTGAAGAACAGGGCCCATCTGGCTTGCCGTGAGTTCAAATGTTTGGCGGTCTTTAAGTATTCCACATTCTTATGGTCGATCAGAATAGTGAACGGGTGTGTGGCGCCCTCCAGCCAGTGCCTCCATTCCTCCAAGGCCAACTTGATAGCCAAAAGCTCTCGGTTGCTAGTGTCATAGTTCCTCTCCATGGGCATGAGTTTCTTAGAGAAGAAAGCGACATGGGTGCAGCTTGGGTTTCTCCCCAAATTACTGAGAGAGAACCCCTCCTACTCCTATTTCAGATGTGTCTACCTCTACAATGAAGGGCTTGGTAGGATTTGGGTGCTGTAGAATGGGAGCGGACGTGAATGCTGCTTTGAGCTGGTTAAAAACCTCTTCAGCTGCAGAGTTCCACTGGAGACAACGAAGTCTGTTCTTTAGAAGTGAGGTAAGAAGGGCGGCAATAGTGCTGAAACCCCGAATGAAGCGCCAGTAGAAGTTAGTGAAGCCCAGGAAGCGTTGTAACCCCTTTACTGATGTGGGAGTGGGCCATGATGTGATGGCCAAAACCTTCACCTGGTCCATGCTCACCCCCTCAGAGTTGATGTACCCTAGGAACAAGATCTGGTTGACATGGAACTCACACTTCTCTCCTTTGACATAGAGATGATTCTGAAGCAAGCTGGACAGTACAAACCTGATATGCTCATGGTGACAGTCTTCATTTGGGGAGTAGCTTAGAATGTCATTGATGTAGGTTATCAAGAATTTCCCCAGCACGTCCCTTAGGATGTCATTGATTAGGCACTGGAAGATGCTTGGCGCGCAAGAAAGGCCATAAGGCATGACCAAACATTCAAAATGGCCAGTGGTGGTGCTGAAAGCAGTCTTCCATTCATCACCCTCCTGAATTTGGACCAGATTATAAGCATTGCAAAGGTCTAGTTTGGAGAATATTTTGGCTAAGCGTAGTTGTTCCAAAACTGAAGGCACCAGTGGGAGCGGATAAGGGTATTTTATCCAGAGCAACGTACAACATACCCAGAACAGCCTGGGGAGTAGTTGGGGGTTGGGTGCCTTGCTCAAGGGCACTTCAGCCATTCCTGCTGGTCCAGGGAATTGAACCAGCAATCTTTGATCCCAAAGTTGCTTCTCTAACCATTAGGCCATGGCTTCCCCTGTCATCTTTAGGAACCCATAAGCAGAACCAAAATTAACTACTGAGTCCAAACACAGCCGATGACGAAAGACAGCTGAAGTTCTGGCAGTGTTGGAATATTTTGATTGAAATCTCAGAGTGTGACTGCTAGTTCAAAACTCATCCAAAAGCCACCAATAGGTAGCCTAGTAAACTAGACCCACCCGCCTAGTGGCCAAAAATATTTTTGCCTAGCGAATGGGTCTAGCCTCGCACCATATAAACAAAAACACCCCGGGCATCAAATCGTGCCCGCCAATCACAACGCAAGGTTTTTGTTTGGATTCTTTGGGCGGGCTTTTGCAAGAGTGACGACAAAGCTGCGCGACGCTGGAGAAAGCACAACAGGAAAGATGGCTACGGCTATTGAACAGCGCTCGTTTGACTCTGCTTTGGAATCAGTTTTAGAAGAATTAGACTTGGAGTTTTCGTTGAAACATGAGCAGGAAGAGGCTGTCCGCTCATTCCTTTTCAAGAAGGACCTTTTTGCTATTTTGCCGACCGGCTATGGCAAAAGTCTGATCTACCAGCTAGCTCCGCTCGTAGCCAAAAGGATGGGGCTAGTTTGTGCAGTACGAAGAATTAATAAACAGCTTTGAAACATTACTTTTTGATTGTTTCTTATTTTCCCGTTATTTTAAATTTAAGGGAAATTATTTCACCAAACACCACTAAATAAAAACTCTCAAAAACAGTTTAAGCAAACCCTTGAAAAACACTTGAAAAAATAAGAGTGTATGTTAAGTATGTGGTACAGACTCCAAACTTGTGGTCATTATCTCCAAACTTCTTAATATCTAGAACCTGTTTATTAATTAATACGCATTTTGAAAAATTATTTATTTCAAGGTCTCCCCCACTGCGCGCTCTGACTACGTCACAGTCACTATTGCACTGATTGGTCAGAGCGTTGGCCTATACGCACAGAGACAGTTTGAAAGACAGCGATTTGTTCCTCCCACCCCCGTCGTAAATGTCTACGGATCGAGGCCAGACTAAATATTCACATTTAGTCTGGCTTGCCAGGCTAACCAATAGGAGGATGGCATATGATTACACAAAACTCATCAGAGGATGAATTACAGCTTCCAGGTGTGTAGCTAGCTAATTAGCAAGCTCTATTCATTAAGTTTATTTGCTATCATGAAAATGTGAAACTATTTCATGCTTTCCAGTTGAAGAGCTACAAACATGTGCTCTGTCCTTGTGCACCCAGTATGGCAGAACACAGTAATTAACTTCACTGTAATTAACTTAATCTGGCATGAAGAACGCATGTTGTCGCATAGTCCGTTACAGAATACTTATTGGGATCACCTCATACAGTGGGACAAGTAATAATCGTTAATGACTGCTGGAATTGCACAGTGTAAAACTGGCTTCAGGCAACTCGAAATGTCACAATTAAACTACAGATGTAGTTACAACTAGTTCATAGATTAAAGTCCTTGAATGAATATAGTAATACAAAAATACAGTAGTAGAACGATCTGATTAAATCAAAGAACTCTTTAACAATGAAAGGCATGCATGATGCTTGATACTACATGGAAACAGATATCCAAAGCAACCCCAAATAAGGCTGGTGTCGCATCCGCGTGCGTTCGTGCTGTGCGTCTCAAGGACCAATTACATGCACCTGTCCTGGATTAAAGCACAATCAGTGCATGCTCATAAGGACACAGAGAACTCATTCACATTGCGAAGTATTGTGTTGACTGTGACCCTTACCGAGCCATGTGTTTACATTGTCAATCTGATTCTGGACTCTAGATTTGTGTATTTTGGATTCTGATTTTGTCGTTGCCTAGTATAGTCTGTTTGTGCCTTGCTTGACCTTACCTGTCCCCTGTTTATGATTTCTGCCTGCCGATCTGGATTGTTTGCCTGCATGCTTTTTAATAAACTCTTCTGCACTTACATCTGCCTCCACCATCCTTTACTGACAGCTGGCAGATTTTTTTAAATAATCAGGACTGCACACAATAATCAAACCTTCTTCAGATAGAAGGATATATGATGCTATGTTAATGTTTCAATGAGAGTACTTGACCTGGATTGTAACTTTTGATAATGTGTATAAACAATACATAAAATATATGAGTTTCTGCTTATTTAGGGCCCGTTTACACGAGGACGCTGTCGGGTAAAAACGACTAAATATTTTATCGGAAGTGCCTTTCGTCTACACGGGGAAGGCATTTCCGAGGCTGAAAAACGGAAAAAATTGAAAACGCCTTCCAGAGTGGATAAGTTAAAAACAGCCCCTATTGCATATCCGTCTAAACTACCCAATACGCGAAACTCTGCTCGGATCTGCTCACGTCGGGTACGCGTTTACGTCATACATATGTCATATACTGTACATGCCAGCCCGGGAAGTAAGAAAGTAAGTAAAAAAGTAAGAGCATGTCTGATTACATCGATCCAACGGACCTTCAAGCTGCTCTGGCAGCTTTAATAAACGTCCAAGAGTCCTTCGAACATCTATACCGAATCTGCACATATAGCTCCACCGTTAATGAACAGAGGCGGGTATAGTATGCTCTTACTTTTTTACTTACTTTCTTACTTACCATAGCCAGAGTAGTTAAAGTTTTTGCGGCGCAGATGTGCAGATCAGACAAGACGGAAGACGTTGCACATGCGTGCAGACATAGCGGAGGTCTTTCACAGCACCACCTAGCCACCTGGCATGCACATCCAATTGAATTCCACACATTTATGCGTCACCGTATAGACGCAGATTTCCTCCTTGAAAACGGTCATGTAGACGCGGAAAAAAGTGAGAATGAAAACGGACTTTTGCGTTTTTGTTTCAGACCGTCCCCGTGTAAAGTGGGCCTTAGACAAAGTTTAGATCAATTCAGATTATTTCAATAAAGGTTATTTATAAGCCATTTATTTAAATTGAAATACAGTAGATAAGTCATTACCTACTGTATATTACATTAAAATATCCTGCAGTTACATGGTTTATGTATATATCTCAATTAATGTATACAATATATAGTACTATGCAAAAGTCTCAGGCACCCTATTTTTTTTCCATACAGACTTTGTTATAGATTTCTATTTTATGACTTCTACATTATTGAGTGAAACATTTGTTTTCCAGCACAAAATTAAATGTTACAGAAAAAAAGCTTGTATCTAAGCAGCATATTCCACAAGAAACAACTTTTCAGATTAAAAAAGAAAACATAATGAAGGCTACTGGGCTTTGGTGGCAAATTAAGAAGCAGAGGTGGTGGCAGGAAGTTTGGACGGGGGGGGCGACGTGTCACGCACCGAAGGCACGCCAAATCTAGGAGGGTCCAGGGGCATGCCCCCCCAGGAAATTTTGGAATTTTTAACCCTCTAAAATGCTATTTCCTGCATTTGGAGAGGCAAATTTTGGTGGAGTAAAGCTCAGTTTAATATCTCTATGCAGACAATTTACTGTCCTCAATAAATATAAGTTACTTATTCAAGAATAGAGCTATACCCCACTGTCGAATGCAGTTTTCTTAATCCGGTTATTCTGTCAATTTAAGGTGGCCCGGGACACGTGAAACGAGCTGTACTACACATGGAAACAATGAACTGACCGGACAAGTTGTACTTGCACCGAGTGGCTGTCAACATGTATCATGACGAAACTTCACACAATGCTAGTCAAATATTTCAATGATTAGGTCAAATAGCCTTGGAAAATTTGAATAAACATGTAATAATACATACGTAAAAACCGATCACATCTCTTGGCAATCCTGTTTTGACCGAGGAATAAGGCCGTGAAAGTAATATTCCCGATCCTTTAAGGACCGCTGTCAACTCCCGGGAAATCCAACTGACTGGTAATGACCGGTCGTGACCCCAGATTGGGTGCGAATGATTTTTTTTTTCTGTTTGTTGCATATTTTTCAAATCAAAACTGTGTGATATTGGTGTATTGAAGCATGTATGAATGACATATGGGGCTGTATCGGTCAATTGGAAAAACTACATTCCCTTAGTTTTCTCATGGATCTGCTCCCCCCCCCCCCACACACACACACAAAAACAAAACGCGAGAAAATTTGTCCTCAGTGTCCTTGTTGAATTAAAGAGCTAATAGATTTATATACCTGCTCAGCTACGTGGTAGAAAGCATGAGTGCAAATAACTGTCTTTCCTTTAGACTTCAGTGCAAGTAAACAGTCATTCATTTCTTGGTTTGCGAAATTTGACTTGGGATGTTAAAAAAATTTATACTGAAAACTTACCTCGTTATCATCAAGCAACTTGGGTGCCTTTGTTGAGCCCAAAAAGTTTGCAATGGATATTTGTCTGAAACTCCTCTTCATACTGATTTTCAGTCAGTGGTCAGGGCAGCAGGCGAATTCATGTAGCTCTAGAGCAGCATCAAGTTTTTGGGTGCCCAAAACTGCTTATATGCCTCATGAATGCTATCTAGTCATCCGGACAGGGCACGAGTCATCAGTCAGATACAAATGTACGGTAGTGACACTGTCATAGCCTTGCTGTCACAGGGTCCCCGCTTTGGCGCAAGTACCCAAGGAGACCAGACATGTCTAGACAGTTGCCACAGCAACGGGCTAATTAGTCCACAGAATATTCATAAATCAGCTTGTCTACTTAAAGTGATGGGTTTTGCAGTTCTGCATAAGTCAAATAAGGAAAATCCCGGAAAGCGGAGGCAATCGGTGACGTCAGGGCCAGGATAATTTGCACCGGTTTTGATGCGAATGGGTGCTACCAACCTACAGTAACAGGGATGTCACCGGGGCACCGGGATGAAGGGATGCAGCGAGATTTAATTAGGGAAAACAAAGGCGCGTAGCGGGTTGTTTATTCACACTACTCTTTCCTTTTCTTCCTTATAAATAGTCAAAGGACTCCCATCGTAACTTGGGGGGGCACAGCCCCCGCAACATAATTTTAGGGGGGGGTCGCCTCCCCCGCCCACCCTCTGCCACCGCCACTGAGAAGCAAGTGTGACAAAGTGTCCAGAAGAACTGTATCTGGTTCTGCAAAATGCTTAGTAAAACCTGCAGCTCATTTCCTTATAAAACTGCACTAAAATTGTACCTGAGACTACTATTTTTTTTTTTAAGCAAACGGTTGTCTCACACCAAATATTGACTTTGTTTCATAGCTCACTGCTGTTTATAGTATTTTTTTTTAATGTTGAAACATTTAATTTCATTATTTTTAAGCCATTTTTGGTCTACAGCATTTCTTTGCACGTGCCTAAGACTTTTGCACAGTACTGTACATCTTTATATATTTTGTCAGCAGTTGTATAATGAAGCTGAGACAATCCTCTCATAAAGACACTTTCAAATTAAAGAAAATTTTGAAAGCTCAAAACTGCAAACAACTGATTCATTTAGGTCAAATCAAATGTAATTACACATGCAGCATATGGACAGGCAGAGCAGGAGAGCAGGACACAGACAGAGAGAGAGAGAGAGAGAGAGAGAGAGAGAGAGAGAGAGAGAAGAATAGGTTTCAGGAAGCATGTAATAAATTTGTGATAAAAGGAGCACCTTTTATCTGCACAGCAGGTGCTCTCCCACAACAGGTTCATAAGTCTTAATCTCTGCACATGTAAATACACACTTTCCCCATCATATACACTTCCTGTCACCTGACAAGTGCCACGACTGTGCATTGAAAGTTTCATGTAACTTGAGCTGAGACACAGAGACAGACAGACAGAGCAAAAAGTACTGGATCACAGCACCCACTACACACTCTAATGCGAAACTAAACTAGCTCGCCATCTGGCAGTGCACAAGAAAACTCATGCAACTCAGAGAGAAAGAATGGAACATGGATAAAGAGTCTTTGTTAATAAAAAATCATGAAAATTTCTTGCTCATTATACCTGATTGAATGAATTCATGCCCCTCACATGAGATTTGTCAAAACAGCATGGTGTCCCATGTTTCTTTCCAAAAATGAATCAGAATTGAAGCTGTTCAGAAATGTTCCAGTGTGACACAGAAGGCACTTGTGCTCATTATCATAACCACACACCTGCTCACACACACACACACACCAGGTCATTTCTGTCCTACCTTCACATTTGTCCTCAGTGCACAATAACATGCAAAAAACATTGCAGTTCTCCAGTGGCATAAGTGTCACTGTCACAGCAGAGTTTCTTCAACCCAAAGAAGAAGAAGAGAGGAAGTGGAAGGTTGGAAGTGGCTACATTCCAAAGCGCATGTCAGCATCTCCTACTCTTCTGCAGCTGTGCATTCTGCTATTGCTCTCACACACACATGCACACATGGTTGGTGGGCATGCAGGAAGAGCTGTACTACGCCTTACTGCAGAAGGAAATCTTTTAGCTGACAACGGTCAAAGATGGAAAGCTATAGGAAGAACAGCCTGACTCTGACTCCCCCTTCTTTCTCTCTCTCACTCAATCCTCTCTCTCTATCTCCATTGCACTCCAGAAAAAGGAGGATGTAGGAGGACTTAAAAGGTGACTTGTTACTCTGAGCTGTGGAACTGCAACGGATTCAACACATGGTCGACACTTCGGTGAAACTGAGACGGAGAAACATGTCTGATATTGGGGAAGGACAGTCTGAACGTTCATCATTTTAGAAATCTGTTCAAGCAAACACACATTTTAAAACACACACACACACACACACACACACGTGCGCACACACACACAGCTATTATGCAATTGTCCCACAGCATCTACAGTGAAAGAATTCTTGCCAGTTCACAGAGGTGTGGACTGGAGTTCTTGTCTCAGCTGCACCTCACTGCAGGATGCAGAACTGAACAGAAAACTGCATGTTTATTCATATTTAAATATTTTCTGTTTTGAATAAATCAGTTGCACTTCATCTGTCAGCCATAAGCATCGGGTGTGCACTTTATCCATATGCATAATTCATGGACACATATTAAAATGCAAATACAAGTAGCAGCCATAGAGAGTAGTGGTGAAATTAATAAACCAGAGCTTCTATTATATAATTGGAGCACTGCGTTAGCTCTGGATATGATTATGATACCTATAAACAGCAAATAAGCATTTTAAAGGATTAAATCTTTTGAATCACATAAAAACATCCTCACAGCTCTCTCTCTCTCTCTCTCTGATAGTGTGCACTTCAAATGATCAACATGCACACATACCATCATCCACTTCTGTATGAATACGCTGCATTTAATAGCAACTAATGTCAGTATGGGTGGAAGTCAGATGACCAAGAGAGTCCCTGAGAATGACAGCCACTAGGGGGCATAACTCTGACTCACGAGACAATTCAGCATCTGCCCATCGGTACTGTCCAACCCTAACCAGCCTACCTGCATTACTGTTAGCTATTTCTGCATACACAAGAGACTGAAAATATTACTCAATACTTTTTTCTGAGCCTTTTTTTTTTAGTGCAGACAGTTTCAAAGTATTTATATGCACAAAACCCACTGGGATAGGTCATTCTAGAATTCGGGGTACATTTCGCATTTCTGAGATAAACCTTTTGCCATTTTCCACAAAAGAAATCTTTATTGAATCAGTTTTGATCAATAATGCAAATTATGACAAACTTTCACCAACAGCAATGCTTGATGTACATTTTAGACCCAATTTATCCATAAAACATTAACTAAATGACTCCCACCCCTCCCCCGACATTATTGGCTGTCTTCGACTGATTCATACATTCAACTTGAATAAACATGAAGTGATTCAGTCTAACAATCTGTTTTTGGGGCTTATTCTATTAACTGTTATAAAATCAATTGCATAGCAAGTCTATTTTCTGTATTATGTGAAATTTCAGTAATATAAAATATTTTTTTTAACTGTCCCAATGTTCGTCAACTCTGTTATAAAACCACATAAAATCCACAAAGACTTTGAATAATACACATGACACCTGCACTGAGAGATGTCACTTCCTCTGGCAGGAAACTTCAGAACGGCAATGAGGTGTGTTCTTTTTCTTCTCTCATTAATTTGAACAAAATGTTCAGGATACACCAACAGTAGATTAATTATTCGTCAAATCCATTATTGTGATATTGGAGTGAATCTCTCACTCATTTTTTTAAAATAAAATATGATTAAAATCCATAAAATTCTGTTTTTATACATGCCATGTGGTACCTAGTTTGAGGTTAGCATGTGGAATTAAGACACAAAATGGTGGAACTCTGTCAACTCTGTTATCTCTGTTAATGGATTGCCCAGTTTAAAGGGCATATCACGGGTAAATTCAGGCGCAAGATCAATGTAATTCTCCTATTTTATATTAAACTTTGGTCAAATATCTGTCATATTTTGTGCAATTTTTTTTTACCTTGCGCAACACCAAAAAAATTCAGTTGAAATCAAACCATTTGAGGAGAATTGGTCCGCCTCTGAAAAAACTTGGCATTTGAATTTCCCAGGAAACATTGATTTTCGTGATGTCATCTGCGGGACGCCTCCTTCTGAATCCTACGTCAGCGCTGGTTTGTTTATGAGAAAACGACCTGGTGGTTTTCTACAAATTTCTTCAACGTTATCACGTAATTATTAAAATGGTTAACAGATGTATCGTAGGAGGGTGTAGCAACACCAATCATGATGGGATTAGTACTCATCGTTTCCCAAAAGACCGGACAATGAGAGAGAAATGGGAGCACTTGGTCTACGCAGGCTGTGCACTGAAACTGCGCAAGCTCGCGCAGCCTGCTGGTGCTTCCACAGGTAACGTCATGATTCTGGCTCTCGACTCCCTTGGGATTTTTCCAGACGCGTTTTGTTATTTTATTTTTTTCTGCTGTAGACAGATGACCTTGTGCAAAATTACCCTTCTGGATGAGTGTGTAAAGGGACATACTCATTCTCATCTCATCTCATTATCTCTAGCCACTTTATCCTGTTCTACAGGGTCGCAGGCAAGCTGGAGCCTATCGCAGCTGACTACGGGTGAAAGGCGGGGTACACCCTGGACAAGTCGCCAGGTCATCACAGGGCTGACACATAGACACAGACAACCATTCACACTCACATTCACACCTACGGTCAATTTAGAGTCACCAGTTAACCTAATCTGCATGTCTTTGGACTGTGGGGGAAAACGGAGCACCCGGAGGAAACCCATGCGGACACGGGGAGAACATGCAAACTCCGCACAGAAAGGCCCTCACCGGCCACGGGGCTCGAACCCAGGACCTTCTTGCTGTGAGGCGACAGCGCTAACCACTACACCACCGTGCCGCCCTAGGACATACTTTCATATAAAAAAATTAATAAATTGGTCCAGAATATGCCCTTTAAAGTGCTAGTCTAACGAAAATTATATCCTAAAATCCCAGGTTTTGTGTGTGTGATATGCTCATATAGGTTGCAAAGTTCACCAATAAATAATAAATTGGTTAAAAAAATAATTTTTTTTCGTTTGAATTCTGTTCCAAAAATCACTAAAAGCTCATCCGCCATTATTTGATCGCAGCGATTTACAGGTCAGCGGCGCTGCATTTGTGATGTCATTTGCACCACTGCCTTCTTTTGTGTCCACACAGACTCTATACTATTCTCTGCAGTGGCGTGCGCTCTTGATACTGTTTCTTTTGAAAAAGACATGAAAGCTCTTCAAATTAGTCCTCAATCTTTGTTTGGTTGTCTGAGGACGACTTAGAACCTATAGCCACAGAGAAAGAGATGGACAAATACGCAAGCCAAGTCGCTCATGAAGAAGACGATCAATAACTGCTCCAGCGGTTTTCTGGAACCCAGAAAGTTAATACAAATCATAGTTTGCTTATTCTTTTTTTTTTTTACTGATTTATTCAACTTTCACAGTTATGATAAAGCAGTGTCTCTTTGTAATTGTCATCTTTGTAACCTCACTTGGTAGGCACAAGGCTAAATAATGGCAGTAATTAGGCACTTTCACTTTTAGTGCTGGGTGGCGCGTTGTGCCATATGCATTGTGCGCAGCGAGCGCAGAACAGCCAGGAATTTGTCAGGGTTCACCTCCAAAACTAAGTTGCTCATAAAACTACAACCTTTTCTGGTTCTAACAGTACCAATTAGGACCATGTAGACCCTTTCTATTTTGTGCTACACCATTAAGTAGAGGTGTGTGTGTGTGTGTGTGTGTGTGTGTGTGTGTGTGTGTGTGTGTGTGTGTGTGTGTGTGTGTGTGTGTTTTGGGGGTCAGCATGCAATTACTGTTACTTATTTTTACTAAAATCACCATATCTCTGCAACCATAAAATATTTTTTTCAAAATTCCAAAACCTATGATCTTATATTTCGCTCATGTTGTGAGCAAATCTCTTTCACAGCCTATAAATACAGAAAAAAAACAACGAGTTAGTTGAGAGAGAGAGAGAGAGAGAGAGAGAGAGAGAGAGAGCGTGATAACAGGACGGTGTGTCCATTCATTTGATATTGAAATCATGTTTTTAGATGCAATATAACATCATACATGTTTCGATGGACAAAAAGGGCAACAACAAGATTCAGAAATACACAGGGAACTTTATCACGGAGTGATTATAAATTAATCTTGCAATGGCCTTTTCCTTTTCCAATTCTGTGATTATTGTAGAGACTTGACCTTAAAATTTCAAACAGGTTCAATTCAGGGGCGGCACGGTGGTGTAGTGGTTAGCGCTGTCACCTCACAGCAAGAAGGTCCGGGTTCGAACCCCGTGGCCGACGAGGGCCTTTCTGTGTGGAGTTTGCATGTTCTCCCCGTATCCGCGTGGGTTTCCTCCGGGTGCTCCGGTTTCCCCCACAGTCCAAAGACATGCAGGTTAGGTTAACTGGTGACTCTAAATTGACCGTAGGTGTGAATGTGAGTGTGAATGGTTGTCTGTGTCTATGTGTCAGCCCTGTGATGACCTGGCGACTTGTCCAGGGACTTGTACCCCGCCTTTCACCCATAGTTTGCCTACGACCCTGTAGAACAGGATAAAGTGGCTACAGATAATGAGATGAGCTTCAATTCACCTTCAAATCAGCTCTCTGTAAAGGGACACTGTAAGTGTCAAGGAAGGGTTGGAGACAGATGTATGTGCAGAAGATGGTCTTATTTATTAAGATGACAACAAGCAAACAATCCAAATCAGTGAGCAGAGATCAAAAATGGTAAACAAGCAAAAGGTCGGGAGATGGCACAGATTGGCACAGATTAGCACAGGCAAAAACGGAAGCGCGTGCGCACACGCACACACACAAAGGAAAGAAAATAACACCAAAAAACCCAGGAATCAGAAAAACAGGAGATAAGGCTTGGTAATGTGTACGTAACGTAGCGCAACACTTCACATGTTTTTTCAGAGTCTTTATATAGGTGCACTGATTGCACCTTCATCTTGTGCAGGTGTGCATAGTTAATGGAACGCATGCGAGAGTCCACTCAGCATGCGCATGCAGTCCGGAGCATGCCCAGGAGTTCAGCTGATGCACGCACCACAGCGTGCAGGTGTGACAGGAAGAAGATCATAGGTTTTAGAATTTTGAAAAAATTCATTTATGGTTGCAGAGATACTGTGATTGTAGTAAAAAATAAATAATGGTAATTGCGTATTGACACTTCAGAACTGCTCTCAATGAAAAGGATAAAAGACTTAGGACAACTAATAAATTCAAGCAACAGGCTAAACCCAAGCTTGACACTTATTGTGCAGTGAACTCTTTGGGATGGTGCTTCTGACTTCTGTTTCCAGATTGTCAGAACTGCTCCACATACCAGACATTGCTCAAATCCTTCTCTGTGAATCTGCCTCACAAATTTATCATTTTCAAAATGTATGGAGCAGACACCAAACCGTTCTGTTGGCTTGAAGTTACCTCTCTTTGTCTGTACAAATCGAACCCATTCATTCCGTAAGTGTCCTGCCGACTTTGGGCTACAATGGATCAAAATTTCACTTTTTTTTTTTATCGGCTACATTTGAACAGCCTTGAAGGACACACCTGTTAGGAGGCATGCTTTGGTTTCAGTTTTGTTGTCGGAATTAAAAAAAAAAATTGTTAAAAATGTGCTACACTTTGCAAAGCAGACAAAGCCAGAAATGCTGCGAACTTTCAAGTGTTTCGCACATGACGTTACTTCCTTTGAATTAACAGTAACTTACCAGGAACACATTCGTGCAATGGCGGATTCAAAGAGCCAAACTTTACCAGCTAAATAGAACATGTTCCCAGTCTCATATTAAAATACAATTCAGAAAGTAAACTATTTAACATGTCTAGTTTTATAAGGTATAATTTCCAGGGATGATGTCATTTTCATAAGACTAGCACTTTATAGGGTAGTCACACTAGAGGCGGAATGAGCCAGAATGCCGTTGGAATGAAAATTCTTCGTATATTCCGAGATATTCTAAGTGCATTCTAAAAATTCTGACTGCAGTCTGAGTGCATTCCAAACATTCAGGCCCATTCTTGTGGCCGGCTTGAATGTTTTGCTCATGCTCAAAACATTCGAGGTGCATTCGAAGAGGACAAATATCGAACGCCATTCGAAGTGTATTCTAACTGCGTTCTGACTGCATTCTAAATATTCTTACGGCATTCCAACAGCATTCGAAACATTCTGATCGCGTTCAAGGGAAAAATCTAAATGGCAAGCCACTTCAAATCCTGCCAGAATGTCCCAAATATGCCTCAAATGAGCCAGAATGCCGTCGGAATGAAAATTCTTCATATATTCTGGGATATTCGAAGTACATTCTAAGTATTCAAGCTGCATTCTCTTTGAATTCTTAGACGTTCGAAACATATTCGGCAGCTATTCCGGGAGCGTTCTGACTGCATTTGAGGTGAATTCGTACAGCATTCGAGGCACCTTCTGACCAGACTTCGAGTGGTATTCGGGCAGCAATCGAACCGCACTCATATGGCATTCGAAGTGCATTCTTAATATTCTTACTGCATTCTAACAGCATTCTCGGTATTCCTACTGTGTTCCAACTACATTTGAACTGCATTCGAAAGCTAATACACCCAGAATGTGCAAGAATCATTCGAGGCGGGTTCAAAGCGCATTCTAAGTATTCAAACGGCAGTCTTACAAAGCTGTAAGAATGTTGGTCAGTTTGAAGTTCCCGCCCGAATGTGGCATGAATTTTGAAAAATTTTTCATTCCGGCTGGTTCTGCTTGATTCCTGCTAATTCCGAATAAGTGTGACGGGGGCCTTAACGATAACACAGTTGACAATGACTAACAGAGTCAACACTTGAAATGTACCCACAATTATAGAATGGGCCATATATATATATATATATATATATATATATATATATATATATATATATACACACACATATACACACACATACACCAAAGTAGAACCTCTGCCACCTCAATATACTAGACCAGAGTTATACCATGCTCTCTCTCTCTCTCTCTCTCTCTCTCTGGGTGATGTTGGCATGAGGTGACATGGAGCGGGAGGAATAAGAGATGCTTTATAGAATATATTTTTGGTGCCAGTCTCCCTGTTACCACGGTAACTAGTTCTACTGTGGACCCTGCTTTACATTAGCAGAGAGAGTGATAAATCTGAAACAGAAAATGAATTAGGAGCATACACTTAAGGAGTGTAAAAATTGTAATGTGCTGTAAGTGTGAAAGGAGATAACTAAGTATTCAGAAAGGAAGCAGTGTTAGGCTAATATAATAACTTAATAGCTAGCTAGAACTGGTATCCCTGATGAAATCCTACTAAATATCACTGAAATTAATTTTGTTTAATCAAGTGCATTCATCATAAGTCTACATCTTTATGAATGTGCTTATGCATGTTAAAGAGCCTGTCATGGTAATATGACAGTTTCACCAACTGCAAAACTTTCATTTTGTCAATGCACATCAAAGGGGGAAAGATTTGATAAACCAGCAATGTGCAATTGCAAAGCAATTTGGCTCTCCATTTGAGAGGGAGATGAAACTTGGGAAATCAATGCATCTGCAGTGTTAAAATGTTAAGGTAACATTCCCATACTGCCACCATGTTAGTACTACACTACACATGTACTCTATATTAATCAAATACAGTCGGAGGAAAATGTTTGTACACCCTTTGGAATTTTTTACATTTCTGCCTAAATTGGTCATAAAACATCGCCTGAACTCTCCAGCAATCTTAAGAATGAACAAACAGTGTCTGCTTGAACTAAAACCACCCAAACATTTGCGTTTTATCATATTTTTATTGACCATAAGATGGAATTATTCACAGGATAAGGAGGCATAAATAAGTACACCCTTTGACTTAGTAGCTGGTTGACCCTCCTCTGGCTGCAATAACTTCAACCAGATGTTTCCTGTAGTTGCAGACTAGACGGGCAGAACGATCAGGAGAAATCTTGCACCATTCCTCTTTGCAAAACTGTTGCAATTCAGCAAGATTCCTGGGATGCCTGGAATGGATGGCTTTCTTGAGGTCATGCCACAACATCTTGATTGGATTGAGGTCGGGGCTTTGACTGGGCCATTCCAGAACGTGAATTTTGTTCTTCTGAAACCATTCTAATGTCGACCTGCTTCTGTGTTTAGGGTCATTGTCCTGTTGCAGGACCCATCCTCTCTTGAGTTTCAACTTTGACAGATTGCCTCAGGTTTTTCTGCAAAATATCTTGATATACTTGAGAATTCATTTTCCCATTGATTATAGCCAGTTGTCCAGGCCCAGAGGCAGCAAAGCACCCCCACACCATGATGCTACCGCCGCCATACTTGACGGTGGGGATGAGGTTTTGCTGATGGTGTGCTGTACCGATTTCTTCCACACATGATTTGGTGTGTTCCCCCCAAACAATTCAACTTTGGTTTCATCAGATCACAATATGTTTTTCCAGTGGCGCTGAGGAGCATCCAAATGCTTTTTCGCGAACTCCAAACGAGCAGAAATGTTCTTTCTGGACAGCAATGGCTTCCTCCGTGGCCTTCTCCCATGAATCCCATTCTTGTTCAGTGTCTTTCTTATAGTAGATGTGTCCACAGAGATGTCTGCATGTTTCAGTGATTTCCTCAAGTCTTCAGCGGACACTCTTGGATTCTTTTTTACCTCATTGATGATGACTCGCAGTGCCTTTGGAGTGATCTTTGCAGGGCGGCCACTCCTTGGCAGAGTAACAACCGTTCCAAATTGTCTCCATTTATACACAATTTTTCTAATTGTAGACACATGAACACCAAGGGTCTTAGAGATGGTTTTGTAACCCTTTTTAGCTTCATACAAATCAATTATTTTGTGTATTAAGTCTTCAGACAGCTCCTTTGAGCGAGGCATGATGCACAGAACATGCCTCTCATCAAAACACACCTTTTAACTGGTTTTCCAGTGGGGTGGGTAGCTTACGACACACCTCAGTGATTGGACATCAGGTTGGCTCACACCTGAGTCAAATTGTTTAATCATCTAATTAGTCTAATTAGCTCTTGGATGAGCCTTAGCTAAGGATGTACTTACTTATGCCTCCCTATCCTGTCAATATTTCCATCTTATGGCCAATAAAAATATGATAACGTAATTGTTTGAGTGGTTTTAGTTCAAGCAGACACTGCTTGTTCATTCTTAAGATTGCTGGAGAGTTCAGGCGATGTTTTATGACCAATTTAGGCAGAAATGTAAAAAATTCCAAAGGGTGTGCAAACATTTTCCTCCGACTGTATACCATGCACTGAGAGGCTCCGGTTGAAATTACAGATTTTCTGAGGTGATGGGCATAGTACTATTTTTTGAGGGACTGTGCCACTCAGAAAATAGTAGTATGCCAGTCACCGAAGAGAATCCATAATTACCAGTACCTCTCAGTGGATGGTATATTTGATTTATATCCCTCATCAAAAAATTCCAAACTAAAAGTGTTAAGATTGAATCTCGGCATAAACTCACTGGAGGCAGCCATGTTTGTTGTTTACATCGACACGACCTTCGACATGCACATGTATAATGTACCATGCTATCGCCTGCCTCGCTAGGCATGATCATGATACGTTGATCATGATCATGATACGTAGCTCTACACACACAGAAATGCTCACAGAGCCACAGCTGTGACTCAAGTCAGTTACTAAACCATTATTTTTGGTATTTGAAAAAGAGACTAAGCAGTACATAAAAACAATTACTGGCTCACAAAATCAGAAAGCTGTTAAAACTATTGATGTGTGGTTATTTTAATGTGTTCAGTTGAAAATCCCCCTAGCTGAAATGTTAATGTTTTTGTTTCGATTGCATTAATAACTTAATAATTTGTATTAATGTATTAATTACTATTTTTTGTCTGTCTTTATTGTAAAATAAAAAAAGACTAGAGTCGGCCATACAGCTTGAAATTGTGACATCAGTTCATGGTATATCCAGGATTAGGGATGGCGAAAACTAAAAAAAAATCTTGACCGACCACCGAGCCTCATTAGCCGGTTAAAGTCGGTTAACCTATGAGTTTAAACAGGGATGCAAACGGCGCACCTTTTTCACGGCTCGTGCAGATCCGATTTTTTTTTAGGGGGGGCATTGGAGTGTCTGAATAATTTCATCAGAGTAAATTCTGTATTAAAATTACTACATAAGCAAATGCCATTACAGTCCATGAAAAAGCCGTGAAAAAGTCGGCATCTGCGCCTTTAGTTTGTGTGGAGAGATATGATCTGCAGTAACATGCATTGTTGGCTACAGACCGAAACATACTTTCAGAATGCACTGGCCAAGGCAGGACTAAACTCCATGTGCCTTCTAATAATAATTAAAAAAAAAACAGAATAGTAATTTGTAAGCTAAAAAGCCTGTGTCTACACTTTTCTTTTGCCGAGTGGCAGCTGTGTTCGGCAGGAGGGCAGGACATGACTGAATGGGTGTTTCTGATTTGTCAGCTGTCTTTAACTGGGGCGGGAGGGCGGGACATGACTGAATGGGTGTTTCTGATTTGTCAGCTGTCATCCTTACACCGCATGGCACACCCCAAGCGTTTACAACACAGAATTCCAGGTTCTCCGCTCCAAAATCGGCAGCTTCAAAACGATTGATTTTTTTTTTTAACCGACAACCAAAAAAGAATTAACCGGTTGACGTTGATTTGGTCAACCACCAGTCAAACGGTCATCGGTTAACATCCCTATCCAGGATATACCCTGACTGACTCACACCATATCCAGAGTTGAAACTTGGAGGTCACACAGTCGCCAGTGGTGACTAAAACCTGACCAGGGCCACTAAAAGCTGAGGTTTGCCGACCATGATTTGAGAAGGATGAAAACAATTACAATAAAAATTTAATAAAATTTTCCTTTCTTGGAGTACTTTTATTTTCTTTGTTTTCCTTTCCTCAACTCTAAGTTAGTGAATTCTAATAAAAGTTTAGTTCGAAAGGGCAAAATTCAAAGCCGTTTGTGAGTTTTCAGATTGTGCCACGATATCCAATGCTGTTTCTGAAATCGCTCACTACTCACTATATAGTGGACTATATAGTGAGTTCGCCATTTTGTAGTGCTGTCCGAATGCATAGTGAGAATTATTACACCCTATATATTGGACTCATAGTATCCCACAATGCATCGTGAAAAGTAGTGTACAACCAATGGTCACTAACCAAGCAATATATACCACTGTGCATTGCGGTCACGCATTTTCACAGAGCTGTAAAAGCTGTTTCATAAGGACCGTCAAGTATTTTAGATTGAGTATAGCAGTAGTTTGTTTTTCCTTATGATAACAGGCACGAGACAAATTTATAAGCTGTGGCGCGAAAATGGCAATAATATTGTAGTATGTTGACGGTTAATGGATGGAGGAAGAAATACATTATAAACTGGCATTCAAGTACAATTAAAAATAGTAAGAGAATAGAAAATAAGCTAAAATAGAATAAGACCGATAAAACAAGTGGACACCACTGGGATAGGAAGCCATCAAGTTGAAGAAGTAGCACTTTCTAATAATGATCGCAGAGGGTGCTCCTTTCAAAGAGTGGAACAGGAGAGCCAGTAGGGAAGAAGCAAAAGTAGTTGCAGAAGCTAAAGCTTGGTGTGGCAGCGGGGGCATGGACAAGCACCTGTTTGTGAATAGAGAGCGAGGTCGTGGGAGGTGAATGGCAAAACGATCACATCTGTGTCTAATAGATGCTGCATGTGTGTGCCTTGCAGTGATGGCTGAGGGATAAGGGGACAGAGAGTGGACCGTAGGTGGTACTCTCGACCAAAGAGCGTGCGTGTGTGTGTGTGTGTGTGTGTGTGTGTGTGTGTGTGTGTGTTTTATGTATGATAACTAGCTATTTTCATTGATTAGAAAGTGAAGCAGAATCCGCCTGTCCTATGCTTCAATGTTCCACACCCCAGGGAAGTCCACATTGGGCAAGAAAGGAGTTAGGAAAGGCTATGGATAGAAACATGTCTGTGAAGATTCTCAATCATCCAGGTCATAGTAAACTGTGGGTGGTAGAAATGGGCAACTGGACTTGCTTGAAGATTCTTGAAAACGTTTCACCTCTCGTCCAAAAGGCTTCCTCAGTTCTGTCTGACTAATAGGGAGTATCAGATATTTATCCTCTCCTGGCTCAGAATCAGAATCAGAATTCTGATGACCAGCTCATCTAAGGTGTCATTGAGGCATCATGTTGGTGTGGGTCGCTGGAGGCTGGGTGTGAACGGCGAGTCATTAGGGTGATCAAAGGATTGCCCGTTAGGGTGATCAATGGCAATCTGACTCTCTCTGTCCTCCTGTGAGTCCCCAAAAACAGCTGGGTCCTGGCGTACACCCAGCCGTCTGGGAAGAGTGTCCAAGACCACCTTGTAGATGGTTGACAAATGATGTCTTAGACCCCCACCTCTGTTCAGTGATGGCCGTTCCAGGTTGACAAAAATGGCTTCTTTGACTCCTCGCTCATACCAACGATCCTCTCTGGCTAAAATGCGTACGTCACAATCCCGAAATGAGTGTCCTTCGTTGTTAAGATGAATGTAGACAGCCGAGTCCTGGCCTGAGGAGCTGGCTCTCCTGTGTTGGGCCAAGCGCCTGTATAGCGGTTGTTTCGTCTCCCCAATATACGAATTTGTGCAATTCTCACTGCACTGAATTGCATACACTACGTTGTCCTGTTTGTGTCTGGGTATTCTGTCCTTAGGGTGGACCAGTTTCTGCTTCAGGGTGTTATTGGGTCTGAAATGTACCGGAATGTTGTGTTTGTAGAAGATCCTCCTGAGTTTCTCAGATAGACCAGAAATGTAGGGAATGACAATGTTCTTCCGTTTGTTCCTGTTATCATCCTTGTCAGTTATGTTCCTTTTTATGCTCTTTAGGAAAGCCCAGTTGGGATAACCGCAATTCTGAAGTGCTTTCTTGATATGATTCTGCTCCTTCTCTTTTCCCTCTAATGTTGTAGGAATGTTCTGAGCCCTGTGTTGCAAGGTCCTAATGACCCCCAATTTATGTTCCAGTGGGTGGTGAGAGTCGAAAAATAGGTACTGGTCTGTGTGTGGGGGTTTCCGGTAGACCTCGATACTAAGGCTTCTGTCTTGTCTAATGTGTACATCACAATCCAAGAAGGCTAGATTATTCCCACTGACATCCTCCCGAGTGAAGTTGATGTTGCTATCCACTGCATTGATGTGTTTCGAGAAAGCTTCCACCTTTCTATCTATGGATAGAAAATATTTTGGGCTGCCCCAAAGATGTTCAATCAAAGATTCAACATCACAGGAAGGGGAGGTGAGAACAAGCACAAATTCTGCTGAACAAGTATGGAGAAATGTCAACCTTTTACTGGGTGTCATGTCTGTACCTGCTTGCACTCAAGACTCCACTTCCCAGAATTCACAGTGGCCTTCAAATATAGCCACCATGGACTACAACACCCATCCTGCACTTCATCGCCCACAGTCCCCTGATTACTAACTGCACTCACCTGTTCACAATTATCATGGCTCACATATTTAAGGACTCTCTTCACAATTTGTCATTGTGTCTGACTTTATCAATCCTTTTGGCATTGCGCTACTGATTGTGGTTTTGACTTTGTTTGGACTTTGCCTTTTTGATATTGTCTCTGATATTCTGTTTGTGTCTCGCCTGACCCTTGCCTGTTTCTGGAGTCTGACTCTTGCCTATGATTTGGATTTGTTTGCCAGTTTGCTTGAATAAACCGTTTTTTTCGGCTCTTACATCCGTCATCTGCATTCCTGACACTGGGGACTTTATGGAGAAATCAGTGAAGGATTGATCAGGAACTCCTTAAACCAGTAGATATGCCCTCTCTTCAGGATGTGCTATGATAAATCCCTGCTGTTTTCAAGTCCATTTCTGTGATTTGAGGTTACTATGGTATTAGAAACCTTCATAGCGGCAAGGTTGTTGGGGTGGATGCGATTTGGAGGCACTGGACAAGGTTGCTATTGTGTGGTTAACACTTCAATGTTGCATGAAAATCTGGGGCAGAGCCTTTGAACTGGCAAATTGGGATGGTGTTCTCCAGAGGGTGTGTTCCAGGAAAATCAAAACTCCTCAGCCACCTTGTAAATGTCTATGCCAGTGTTCTGTAGGAGAGACTCTGTCTGACAGCTGAAACTAAGATTCAGGCAGAACCAAACAGGTTTCCCCCAGACTGTGGAATAGTGGGCCATTCTTGCACAACTTTGTGAGGAGTCATGGGAGTATGCTAATTTGTGACATTTGTAGTTTGCTGCAGGAGAAAGGGGCTTCTGTCTCATTATGTTGCATGGTCATAGGTTGACCTTCTTGCCATTAAGTTAGTTCAGGGGTTGGTGGCGGTCTCTACTCTTTTTGGTTTCGACGACAGGATATCAGCATGCAACCAAGGTTGGAGAGGTATCCAGTAAGGGGTGGAAGGCACTAGAGTTAACCTCGCTGTTCTTTACAAATGATGTTCTTTTGGCACCATCCAAAGCGGACCTCTCTCTCTCACACACATGCACACTGCTGCCAAATCTCAGGCCATGCTTCTCTCCTGGAAAACAGTGGGGTGCTCCCTTCAGGTGAGGGGAGAGACCTTACCCTGGTAGAGAAATTTGAACACATTGGCAGCTTATTCATGAGTGATGGAAAAAGAAAGCATGGGACTGACAAATGGGTCAGTGGCAACAGTCTAGTGAGTAGTATGGTAAGGCAGCCGCACTGCTGCAGACAGGGAGAGGCTCCAGAGAGTAGTAAAGGCAGCACAGAAGATCATCGGCTGCCCTCTCCCCTCCCTGATGGACATTTACACCTCCTGCTGCCTCAGCAGAGCTAAGAACATTACCAAGGACAGCTCCCACCCTGGCTTTGATCTGTTAGACCTGTTGCCCTCAGGGAGGCGCTACAGGTGCATCAAGACAAAAACAAATAGACTCAAAAACAGCTTCTTTCCAAAAGCCATAACCACCCTGAACTCGAATATGCGCTGACTTTATAGTCTAAACCCCCCAGCCCCCGGACTCTCCCTGTGCAACACTTATAATGTGCAATACCCGGACTCTCCCTGTGCAATACTTATAATGTGCAATACCCGGACTTTCTCTGTGCAATACTTATAATGCACAATACCTGGACTCTCTCTGTGCAATACTTATAATGTGCAATACCCCACTCCATAATGTGGAACACAACACTGTACATACCGTATCACCCCAATACTTATAATGCACAATACCTGGACTCTCTCTGTGCAATACTTATAATGTGCAATACCCCACTCCATAATGTGGAACACAACACTGTACATACCGTATCACCCCTTTTTCTTTTTTTTCCCCGCTATAGTCTTTGTTCTGTGTTTATATTGCATATTTTTATGCTGTTTGCACTGTGATTGGAGTTGCTTTTAATCTCATTGTACATGTGTATAGTGACAATAAAGGCATTCTATTCTATTCTAGTGACTGAAAGAATAAGAATGTGAGTATAGGCAGCAGAGGTGAGGGTCTTCCACAGGGTTGCTAGCCTTACTCTCTATGATAGGCTAAGTCTCAAAGTAGAGCCGCCACCCCTCTGAATCTAGAGGATCTCGTTGAATCTGGGGGCCCCAGGAGGAGTTGACCACCTCAGCCTGTGAACCACACTAATAAAAGCTGAAGGAAAAGAGTGAATGAACAACCAACATGCTAAACAAAAGAAGAGAAGGAGGAAAGCTTGCATGTGCACAGTTAAGAGCATGTATAACCATAATACAAAAGATGTGAAGATGTACTTATACAGATGGAGTATGAAATAGTGTGAAAAGGTTGGAGGCAGATAAGCAATATTGAAGGTGAGCATGAAGATGAGGGAAAATGGAAAGGTAGTGTGTAGACTGGAAGTATGGAAGGGTTGTATGCAGACAGGGAGTGTAAGAGGGTAGTGTGGAGCTAGTACATATGAAAGGGCAGTGCATAAATGGGGAGTGTGTGGAAGGGTAGAGAGGAGCTAGAAAGTACAGAAGGGTAGGGTGCAGACAGGAAGTATGGAAGGGTGCAGATAAGGAGCATGGAAGGGAAGTATGCAAAGCTAGGAAGTATGAAAGGGTAGTATGCGGGTACCGTAGGGAGTGTGAGAGGGTAGCGTGGAGCTAGTACATATGAAAGGGCAGTGTGCAGATGGGGAGAGTGTGGAAGGGTAGAGAGGAGCTAGGAAGTAAGGAAGGGTAATGTGCAGATAGGAAGTATGGAAGGGTAGTGTGCAGATAGGAAGCCTGAAAGGGAAGTATGCAGAGCTAGAAGGTATGAAAAGTGGTGTGCAAATAGAAAGTGTGGAAGGGTAGGGTGAAGCTAGGAAGTAAGGAAGGGTAATGTGCAGATAGGAAGTATGGAAGGGAAGTGTGCAGACAGGGACTGTGGAAGGGTAATGTGGAGCTACAAAATATAAAAATATGGTGAGCAAATAAGGAGTGTGGAAGGGTAGGGGGGAGCAAAAGTACACACTTTTGTACTTAAATAGAAATACACACACACACACACACACACACACACACACACACACACTTACTTGTGTAAAAAATACTCTAGTAAAAGCAGAAGTTCTGATTCAACAACTTGACTCAAGTAAAAGCACAGGCTGTGAAATATACTCACAGTAAAAAGTAACTCTTTCAAGGACATTTCTACCAGCTGTTTCTGGGCCAAGCTAACTGAAACTCGTGTAATAATATGACATTCAGGGGTCAGCATGCAGAAGGAGGCTTTCTTAAATTAATTATTAATAAAAAGTGTTGTCTTTTCTGTGTGTTATTATCCCATCCATTTAGGTTAAAATTGATCTTGATGTTGGGAAGGCATGCTATGATGCAAAATAAAAAAAATTAAAAAAAATAAACGACAATTCCCCTTAAATGCATTAAAATTAAAGTAACAAGCCTGACTTGAAGAGGTAAGGAGTAGAAAGTACAGGTATTTGTGTTAAAATGTAGGGAGTAAATATCAAAAGGTATCAAAAAAAACCACTCAAGTAAAGTACACATCCCTGAAAACTCTACTTAAGTACAGTAATGAGGTATTTGTACTTCATCACTTCCCATCTCTCAAGTTTAGAAGGGTAGTGTGCAGATAAGAAGTATAGGTAAATAGCGTGCAGAGAGAGAGCATGGAAGGGTAGTATGCAGACAGTGAGTTGAAATGTGTAAATGGGGCTTGCTCCCAAGAATTTTAAATGCATTTCCTAAAATTAGAACAGATATGGCAAAACTGCTTCAGATGCTTTAAAGCACACACTGACTGGAGAAGATATGTGTGGCATTGGCTTCATTTAGTCATCAGGTAAGAGTGTGGGTATGTAGCTTGTATTACCCTTACACATTTCCCACACAATCCCATACAAACTACTCTTAGTTAAATGTCACTAGCATTTTTACCCACACTGATGTTCTTTCCTGCCTGTGACGCATTCAAGGCTCAGAAACGGACAGAAATAGAAAGCGAGAGTGAGCATAAGTCCAAAAATGCAGCAAACAGGACAATGCTGCAACCAAGCCAAATGTTTTAACACATATAAATATAACTCCACCTAGAGGCAACTTCTACTGAGAGGGTGAGTCATTTGCACATGTTCACACAAAGGCTTCAAAGGTCAGTTGCACACATTTGTCATGACTAATATTACAGTGATGGGTGTGTGTCCATCAGTCTTTCCATCTATGATACCCACACATACACAATATACACATGTTCACCACATCATCATACTATTGGAGCTCTCAGCTTACTGACGAGGCGCACTTCAGTGGGTATGTATGTGTTAAAGTAAACCCATTTCTACGGACTCAGATTTTCCTTTCAGCTCAACAACCGCAGTAATATTCAATCAAACCCACTTCACCCGAGCTTGACAGATAAAATTACACAGAAAAACATGGTGGCCAGAACTGCCCTCAACTCTTAGCCTGTCCTCTCTGGTTACAGTACATAAAGGAATTAGTGCCAATTGAGTGGGTTACAGCATCTTCCATGTGTTTTAAAACACAACAGAAAACTTAATGAATATGATAGTGCAGTCAAATGGCCCTTGCTTCTACAATCATTGTTGTCTAGCATTGCCTCCTAGCAGCTTCATGCTATTAATTTGTTCGCTTCTGCGGACTCTGGGTCTTTAACACTACGTTCACACTGCAGGCTGAAGTGACTCAAATCCGATTTTTTCGCCCATATGTGACCTGTATCCGATCTTTTATTGACAATATGAACGACACAGATCCGATTTTTTCAAATCCGACCCAGGCCGTTTGGATATGTGGTCCTAATTCCGATTCCTATCCGATCTTTTCATATGCGACTTCAGTCTGAACCGCCAGGTCGCATTCATCCGACTTGCACGTCATCAACAAGCCACAAACGTCACTATTCTGCGCTGAAGTAGGCGGCGGGTCTCTCAAAAAAAGTTACAACAACATGGCTTTGATGTTCCTTTGAACGGAGGTTGCAGTCACTACCCCGCAGAACGCCTGAGCCAAAACCCTTGCCCTCTTCCTTCTCAACCTCCTCCTTAACATCAGGCTATTGTGCATGTTCTGGCTCCGTTGCAACAACAACTGCATCATCGCCAGGTACTCCATGCTGGCTACTGTCATACACAGGAAACTTTAGGTTACTTCCGTAAACACTGGCCATGCTCACTGCGTGTGACGTCGTCGTATCCTGCAATGCACATGCGTAACACTTTTAGGTCGCTTTTCGTTCATACTGAGGATCACATACAAGTCGCATATATTTGTTAATGTGAACGACCTCACAAAAAAATCGGATTTCACAAAAAAATCGGAATTGAGCATTAAGCCTTGCAGTGTGAACGTAGTGTAAGAGTAATGGGAGAGCTATCCATTTTGAGGGCAAGTATTGGCCATATTACGGCAGGGTTGCTAAGTGTCACAAAGTGGATGGATCTGGGGTCATGCCCTGTGCCAAAGCAAACACACACAGCCTGTACGCAGCAAATTATCAACACCCTGCACACACACACACACACACACACACACACACACACACACACACACACACACACACAGAGTTAACGAAGATCCCAAGATAGTAGAAAAGAAGAGAAGAGACGTGACCTGTTAAGCTCACAAGCCATCTCCAGAGAGTATGAGATCCAGTTTTGTTTAGTTTTTTTAAATGCAAGTGTCCCCAACAATAATGAACCAGGCCTTCTGTAGCAACAGCATGTGAGAGACACACACACAAAAAAATTAAATTTAATTTAAAAAAAAACTCCAGCGTTTTCTGAAAAACAGTTTTTCTTCCATACACACTTCTGCTAACACAGACTGGACTGACACCTGAACAATAAAAACAAAATGAGACCACTGAAGAGTGGCGGCTCTTCAGAGGGGCAGCACAACTCTTTATTATGGTACAGTATGTTACATATATAACATGAACAATAGCTAATTAACGATATTAATGAACACATTCTAACATGTTATTGCTCATTCACAGGGATTTGGAATCTAAGACTACTAATAAACACGGCTAATCAATTTTACTGTACAGTACCAAGACACCTAAAAGGACCATTTCTGTTCCCTGACTTTTGAATTAAAATCTTGAGCGTTGGTCTGCCTTCTTGTTTAATTTTTAGTCTCTCCTCATAAGTATGAGCGTCAAAAGATTTTTCTAAGCAGTCTTAAATGGTCTGCCATTTCAGCCCAAAATGCAGCTGCTAGCTGAAGAAGAAAGTGACTGCGAGCTATAGACTTGTAAACAACACATTTCAGAAATGAATGCAAAGAAATGAACATAAATTTATAGTACTTTATTTACTACACTGTTTATTTGCAATATTTACAAATTACACCTACAGTACTTCAGACTCCAACTGATTCTGATTGGTGCTGCTGATGTGTTCAGGTTTGGCATGTCAGTCACATTCATTCCTGATTTACTGATTGGCAGCTGGTTACGGGGTTCCTCTGCTTTGAGAGATTGACCAATCGTCATAAATGGAAGCTGTCCATCCAGGCAGGAAAAACAAATAGTGCACTGGCCAATAAATGTCAATAAATTGTTGTTTTTATTCTGTGTAAAACATACCCACCCAAAATTGTCTGATGAGCATTACCATTAAAACAGCAAGTACACAAACACCTAACAGACACTAATTGATGCACTTCAGTGTGTGTCTGTTAGCTCCATGTCAGGGGAATCAAAGGAGACTTTCCCGCATTTGATTAGCTAAAATATTAAATTACACCAAAACTGAATGAATAAAATAGACAATTTGGTAAGCAATTCATTGATGCATTTTTGTGGCTACTGCCTCATAAAAGCGAAGCAAGGCAGTAGCCACTATGTCATCGTGTTGTAAGGATGAGTGTAACAATAGCGCACTGCACATACGCATAAGCATTACAATCACCAGAACAGTGAATCGTGATCTCGCGATACGAACAGTTGATCTCGCGTTATCAAAGGTACACAAGAACGAGTGGCAAAGCCACTATGTCATCATGTTGTAAGAATGAGTTTAACAATAGCAAAACTTCATAACCAATCAGCACTTATCCTGATCAAGTTCGATTACCTGTTCTACTTCTTGATAAACTTCGGAACCAATCAGAACCAGAAACAAAATAAGAGAAACCTCGTTATAACTTCATAGAATTGGAAGATAACTGGCAGATAAAAAGATCAACGAAATTCAGCTCGTGGTTCGCCAAGGCTACTGATTCGATAGCAAGTAAATGGTGTTTATTTTGAGAAAATTTACCTTTTGATTATCACAGCTTTTGTTTGGTCCTTATGAAAGGTCAGATGAAAGGTTTTGTAATTTTTTTTAGCTTTTTGAAAGATATATTGAAAAGCTGATATCAAACTTCTGCTATTCGCTTGAATTTTTTAATTTAATTTTTTTTTTTTTATTTTAGTCTTTACGCTACACCTGTGAAACAAAATGTGCTCATTAGTACTAAATAATGCTTCTAAGACAATTCATGAACAAGTGCTTTCTTACTATTTTGAAAATAGATATAGTTCACAGCATTGTTTTTTGAACAAAACAAAGTAAACAAAATTGATAACCAAAATACGACAAGCCCTGATGCTGCTCACAGCTTGGTGATGCTTGCAAGAGATGAGGCGAGTATAATTGATAACATGTCTCATCTCATCTCATTATCCCTAGCCACTTTATCCTTCTACAGGGTCGCAGGCAAGCTGGAGCCTATCCCAGCTGACTACGGGCGAAAGGCGGGGTACACCCTGGACAAGTCGCCAGGTCATCACAGGGCTGACACATAGACACAGACGACCATTCACACTCACATTCACACCTACGGTCAATTTAGAGTCACCAGTTAACCTAACCTGCATGTCTTTGGACTGTGGGGGAAACTGGAGCACCCGGAGGAAACCCACGCAGACACGGGGAGAACATGCAAACTCCACACAGAAAGGCCCTCGCCGGCCACGGGGCTCGAACCCAGGACCTTCTTGCTGTGAGGCGACAGCGCTAACCACTACACCACCGTGCCGCCCCTGTATAGACATAGTATAAGAAAATTTTATTTATAAGCAGTAGCCATGGGCGTGGTGGTGTAGTGGCAAAAATATTTTTTGCCTGGTCTAGCCTCGCACCATATAAACAAAAACACCCCGGGCATCAAATCGTGCCCGCCAATCACAACGCAAGGTTTTTGTTTGGATTCTTTGGGCGGGCTTTTGCAGGAGTGACGACAAAGCTGCGCGACGCTGGAGAAAGCACAGCAGGAAAGATGGCTACGGCTAGTGAACAGCGCGCGTTTGACTCCGCTTTGGAATCAGTTTTAGAAGAATTAGACTTGGAGTTTTCATTGAAACATGAGCAGGAAGAGGCTCTCCGCTCATTCCTTTTCAAGAAGGACGTTTTCGCTGTTTTGCCGACCGGCTATGGCAAAAGTCTGATCTACCAGCTGGCTCCGCTCGTAGCCAAAAGGATGGGGCTAGTTTGTGCAGTACGAAGAATTAATAAACAGCTTTGAAACATTACTTTTTGATTGTCTTTTTTTCCCGTTATTTTAAATTTAAGGGAAATTATTTCACCAAACACCACTAAATAAAAACTCTCAAAAACAGTTTAAGCAAACCCTTGAAAAACACTTGGAAAAAAAATGAGTGTATGTGGTACAGACTCCAAACTTGTGGTCATTATCTCCAAACTTCTTAATATCTAGAACCTGTTTATTAATTAATACGCATTTTGAAAAATTATTTATTTCAAGGTCTCCCCCCCGCTTTCTGTCGCTCTGACTATGTCACAGTCACTGTTGCGCTGATTGGTCAGAGAGTTGGCCTATACGCACAGAGACAGTTTGAAAGACAGCGGTTTGTTCCTCCTACCCCCTTCGGAAATGTCTACGGCTTGAGGCCAGACTAAATATTCACATTTAGTCTGGCTTGCCAGGCTAGGAAACCGGAGCACCCGGAGGAAACCCATGCGGACACGGGGAGAACATGCAAACTCCGCACAGAAAGGCCCTCGCCAACCACGGGGCTCGAACCCGGACCTTCTTGCTGTGAGGCGACAGCGCTAACCACTACACCACCATGCCACCCCGTGTATATACATATTAAGATTTTTTTTATTGCTTTTGATGGTTTCATATATTTCGTAATGATATTTTTATTTTCTAAATATTTATCAACATATCGCCATTGTGGCACGGGAGCCTGTGATTGGTGGACAGCCAACAAAGGGTGTCTCCCATTGGTTGTAAATCTCATTCTCATCTCATCTCATTATCTCTAGCCGCTTTATCCTGTTCTACAGGGTCGCAGGCAAGCTGGAGCCTATCCCAGCTGACTACGGGCGAAAGGCGGGGTACACCCTGGACAAGTCGCCAGGTCATCACAGGGCTGACACAGACACAGACAACCATTCACACTCACATTCACACCTACGGTCAATTTAGAGTCACCAGTTAACCTAACCTGCATGTCTTTGGACTGTGGGGGAAACCGGAGCACCCGGAGGAAACCCACGCGGACACGGGGAGAACATGCAAACTCCGCACAGAAAGGCCCTCACCGGCCACGGGGCTCGAACCCGGACCTTCTTGCTGTGAGGCGACAGCACTAACCACTACACCACCGTGCCACCCCGGTTGTAAATCGTGACATAAAAATTGTAAACACATACGGGATCTGCTGATTGGCAGTTCAAATACTGAAGCCAAGTGGAGATGTTCGACGTCTGTTGCTGATGTCCAAAGAAAACTACAGCTAAAAAAGCTCTACTACTGGATTACTTGGACAATCTTAGTCAGAAAGAAGCGCAGGCTAGATATACACAGAAATTAGAGTTTATTAGCGGTTATGATCCGTACAAGGGCGGCACGGTGGTGTAGTGGTTAGCGCTGTCGCCTCACAGCAAGAAGGTCCTGGGTTCGAGCCCCGGGGCCGGCGAGGGCCTTTCTGTGTGGAGTTTGTTTGCATGTTCTCCCCGTGTCCGTGTGGGTTTCCTCCGGATGCTCCGGTTTCCCCCACAGTCCAAAGACATGCAGGTTAGGTTAACTGGTGACTCTAAATTGACCGTAGGTGTGAATGTGAGTGTGAATGGTTGTCTGTGTCTATGTGTCAGCCCTGTGATGACCTGGCGACTTGTCCAGGGTGTACCCCGCCTTTCGCCCGTAGTCAGTTGGGATAGGCTCCAGCTTGCCTGCAACCCTGTAGAAGGATAAAGCGGCTAGAGATAATGAGATGAGATGATCCGTACAAAATTCCTCGAAATGACTGGAGTAGACGGTGCAGATTTGTGGCCTAGCGTTAGCATTAGCTACATGTTGGAATGTACATTCTTTTTCCCTGAAAAGTCCCGACACGGAAGAACAGTTTAAAAAAACTACAGGAGCAAGAAAACCTTCTTTGTGTAAAGACTTTTTCCCGACATCAGCTTTTGGGAACAGAATGTTGCGAAAGCCAAAGCATTTACTCTCAAAGGGCTCTGACCTAAACTGTGGGCTCGATGGTATCCCCACCCCTCCATGTCTCATCAACCCCAAGGACATGTAGTTACACAGCTATCTGCACTCCATTTATACAGTGATACTTATTATTGTTAAAACAATATCTGAAGTGTTATTATTTGTACAATATTAAAATATCTTGCTCTAGACTTTCAAACAATATTGTAAGATTTTATTTTAATTTTATCTAATAGTGGATGGTACAATAGTTACAAACACTAACAGAATCAGCACATTCCAGTTGTAGCTGTAGTCATATAGTAACTATTAATCACCCTTGCAATAATAATTTCAATAAACAGTTAATGTTCAGTTCCCTTTTCATTAATTCTCAATTCAAAGGCACAACTGAGTCACACAGGTTGATCAATTTCATCCAAAATAGTTTTTCCAGCCTTAGTCAATTTATTTCCATTTCACGTGTGCAGCTGTTGTAAAGTTCAGTGTGTTTGTGTAGAACTCTCTTGAACTGTAGGTTCATTTCTACACTCTGGTTCCATGGTGACATTTTGCACAGGACTGTGTTCCTTTGATAACAGACACAAAGCTCCAGCATTATTATTATACTCATTCAAAACTCTCCATAGCTTAATATACACTAAATTATTCATTCCTCTGCTACTAGAACTCCTTTCTTTCTGAATGTGTCTGCATATATTGGTGTTATGGTTTTGTGGATTTGTGATAATTATGCTGCTTCACCTATTAAAAAAAATAATAATCAACTGCATTCTGTCCTCTCCAAAATAAAATAAAGCTCTGGGCAAGTGGAAATGTTTTTTGGGCAAGTATGTTTTGGGTGCTGCTTGCCCATTGGGCAAGTAAGGCTGGGAGATTTTTTTTGAGGACTGATTACACCATTAATGCTGGAACTGAACTGCACCTTCAGTACTTTTTAATGTCTGTTAGTATATACCTGCACAATCATTGCACAGCTGAGCACAAAAGCCACTAAGTACAAGGCCCTGAACTCCTCAATCTCATTCATCTCATGTGACAGCCACTTAGTTGTTGTAATATGTGTTAATTGCTATCTTGGGAGACTCTCTATCATTCAAAATTATTTGCTGTGTGACGTCCAGTGGATTATAATCAGGCAAGCAGCATGTCAGTGGATCACAACGCGAAACGTTTGTATTCGCAAATGTTCTACTCACACCTCAGGTTTCAAACTGGAGGCACTGTTCAGGCTTTCCTATAACTGGAAGCTATTTTCATAAAGGGCTGTATTTAGAGTTGACAACTTTCAAAAGTTTTGTCAATATTAACAGTTTATGAACCCCCCACCCCCAAGGAAATCAAGGGATAGAAAATGAGGACTGACAAAAAAAATATATATATTTTTTAAATCATTTGTGTTAATCAAGTAGGTTATCATTGACGAGGATTTTGCCTTAATTTAACAATAGGAGTCACCCACATTTACTGATTGCCAGTTGATAAAACAGTACTTGATATGGCACATCCTACTTCTTGCATGATGAACTAGGCTTAGCCCAATTCTTTGTGCTTACAGTGGCAGAAAGCAAGAGAAAGTTTTTGTGGTTTTTTTTTATTTTATTTTATGTGCCATCCAAATAAATTACATCTCATCTCATCTCATTATCTCTAGCTGCTTTATCCTTCTACAGGGTCGCAGGCAAGCTGGAGCCTATCCCAGCTGACTACGGGCGAAAGGCGGGGTACACCCTGGACAAGTCGCCAGGCCATCACAGGGCCAAATAAATTACATGTATAAATTAATTTTAATGCTATAATTATATACTAAATATGTCATGAAATCATAACATAGTTTAACGGACCAACTGATAAAGCACTGCTATAGTTTACAGAAGATTTGTGGCATCTTCAGAAACTATCTATACAATTATTCATTTCATAGTATTGTATTTATTATATATTTTAAATTGCCCTCATGTGGCATTCCTTGGTGTTTTGAATGTACTGATATTTCACAAAACATTGACTGATGATTGGGGTTCAGTACATAACTCCCGAAGGGCACATCTTTCAGTGCTGTTAACACTGATTCATACTGACATCTAATTCTCCTCATTGTCATGGGTTACAGATCAGTGTAAAAGTCATGGGTGACATGTGAATGTGTGAAAGTTTGAACGACAACTATCCAGGCCATGCAGAGGACCTGAGTGAATGGTGTCACCATGCCTGCAGGTCATTAGTGTTTTGTAAGACTGCATCACGCATACACACTCTACAGTAAACAGCTGTGTGTGCGCTGAGGCACACAGTGTTCCTGATCACAGGCAATACATCATCATCATCATCATCATCATCATCATATCTAACCCATCCTCCAAAGGCGACAAATACACTCTCCTCCTCTGCATATAAAAATTGTTCTCCTGAACTTTCTTTCACTCAGAGCGTAAAATGAGACACTCATGATGATGCTTAAGCAGGTTCAAATCAGTGCTTTAACCTTTAACTTAGAGATGGGAAATAACATCCCAGGAAAAATAATATCATGGGAACATATTTTAAAAATCACTACTAAAGAGAAACTCAATAAATCTCAATACATCCAAATCAAACAAGTTAAAAGACCAACAGATAGTTCTGTGCTATTTTTGTGAGCAGTCATGTAAACTGTAATACTATGTATAGTATAAATAGTTAGAAATTGTATAAATAGCAGTCATGTAAACTGTAATATGTAAATTAATGTAAGGTAAACTGTTATATGTGAATCAGAGGACAAGATTATTTGGTATACAAAAACAATACTCGACAAGCCTAATCTTACTAAACCATAGTCCACTAATTGAGCATTCAAGAAAGTTTTCAAATCACCATATGCACTCGTATGTGCTACATCTCAAGTTAGTCACCATAACATTTTCAAACTGCTGTTCATTCGAAGTTACAGGGTAGCTAAAAAGCACTGACTGCTCTCTTCCACATATATGAACTTCCAAGCTGTAGATGTTTGTTTTGTGTCTTTCAGATGGACAGAGGAGAAAGTAACACCATTCTTCCCATTATAAGTATGAAGGACTCCCAGGCACAGGCAGCTGTGGTATCATTAGGATTCAAACTCGTTATTTCCCTGGTGAAATTTCTCTGGACAAAGGCTTTTCTGCTGTGCCACTAGGTCAGGAAACATATTTAAATAAGGCTGTGGGGTGTAAAGGATTTGGAACATGATGATGAACAAGACATTTTTGGAATAAAACATGGGCAATAATTACTGTTCTTCTTAATCTACTAAGAACCAAGATCGTCAGAAACGAGTTCATATGCATCTTTCCTTTTCTCCAAACTGTATGTTTTTGTTCTCAAGGGGTGCTAGGGACGTTTTATTTATTTGTTTGTTTCATTTCATTATTTCATTTTTTGGGACTGCCCAGCCCTTCCCTCATTATGGCAACAGTTTGCGACGGATATATCAAGCTTAATACACTGATATTTTATTTTAACACCTGACTTGTTCTTTCTGTATGACATCTTGAATATTTCATTGACATTTTGCAGAAGAAGCTACTCATTGCTTCTTTCATAGCAGCTGTTGGTTAGTCGATAGAACTGTCCCTGAGTCAGTATGTAGATATTTATTCACTCTCAGTCTGCTTGATATTATTGTCAAGGAGCTTTCAACACCTCACATACAACCCCGATTCCCAAAAAGTTGGGACAAAGTACAAATTGTAAATAAAAACAGAATGCAATGATGTGGAAGTTTCAAAATTCCATATTTTATTCAGAATAGAACATAGATGACATATCAAATGTTTAAACTGAGAAGATGTATCATTTAAAGAGAAAAATGAGGTGATTTTAAATTTCATGACAACAACACATCTCAAAAAAGTTGGGACAAGGCCATGTTTACCACTGTGAGACATCCCCTTTTCTCTTTACAACAGTCTGTAAACGTCTGGGGACTGAGGAGACAAGTTGCTCAAGTTTAGGGATAGGAATGTAAACCCATTCTTGTCTAATGTAGGATTCTAGTTGCTCAACTGTCTTAGGTCTTTTTTGTCGTATCTTCCGTTTTATGATGCGCCAAATGTTTTCAATGGGTGAAAGATCTGGACTGCAGGCTGGCCAGTTCAGTACCCGGACCCTTCTTCTATGCAGCCATGATGCTGTAATTGATGCAGTATGTGGTTTGGCATTGTCATGTTGGAAAATGCAAGGTCTTCCCTGAAAGAGACGTCGTCTGGATGGGAGCATATGTTGCTCTAGAACCTGGATATACCTTTCAGCACTGATGGTGTCTTTCCAGATGTGTAAGCTGCCCATGCCACACGCACTAATGCAACCCCATACCATCAGAGATGCAGGCTTCTGAACTGAGCGCTGATAACAACTTGGGTCGTCCTTCTCCTCTTTAGTCCGAATGACACGGCGTCCCTGATTTCCATAAAGAACTTCAAATTTTGATTCGTCTGACCACAGAACAGTTTTCCACTTTGCCACAGTCCATTTTAAATGAGCCTTGGTCCAGAGAAGACGTCTGTGCTTCTGGATCATGTTTAGATACGGCTTCTTCTTTGAACTATAGAGTTTTAGCTGGCAACAGCGGATAGCACGGTGAATTGTGTTCACAGATAATGTTCTCTGGAAATATTCCTGAGCCCATTTTGTGATTTCCAATACAGAAGCATGCCTGTATGTGATGTAGTGCCGTCTAAGGGCCCGAAGATCACGGGCACCCAGTAGGGTTTTCCGGCCTTGACCCTTATGCACAGAGATTCTTCCAGATTTTCTGAATCTTTTGATGATATTATGCACTGCAGATGATGATATGTTCAAACTCTTTGCAATTTTACACTGTCGAACTCCTTCCTGATATTGCTCCACTATTTGTCGGTGCAGAATTAGGGGGATTGGTGATCCTCTTCCCATCTTTACTTCTGAGAGCCGCTGCCACTCCAAGATGCTCTTTTTTATACCCAGTCATGTTAATGACCTATTGCCAAGTGACCTAATGAGTTGCAATTTGGTCCTCCAGCTGTTCCTTTTTTATACCTTTAACTTTTCCAGCCTCTTGTTGCCCCGTCCCAACTTTTTTGAGATGTGTTTCTGTCATGAAATTTCAAATGACCCAATATTTGGCATCAAATTTCAAAATGTCTCACTTTTGACATTTGATATGTTGTCTATGTTCTATTGTGAATACAATATCAGTTTTTGAGATTTGTAAATTATTGCATTCCATTTTTATTTACAATTTGTACTTTGTCCCAACTTTTTTGGAATTGGGGTTGTATACGGAGTTAGCACTAGGAGAGGTGGAGAGCTGCTTTTCATAAAGTATTTATTAGCCACTGTTGACACCCTTATTGTATCATCCAAAAAAGTTTTTGATCAAATAATTTCTCTTTTAGGATTTACTTATGTATAAGTATGTCTGTATTAAGTATGTCAATTATTCCACAAAATCAAGTCGTACATGAGCTGATGGGCACCTTGTTGGCTATAAGCCACGTATGACGAGATTGAGTGGAATAATTGTTTTATTTTCACATTCACTGGAGATTAAGAAACAGAGCATTTTTATTTTTTGCAAATTCATCTCATCTCATTACCTCTAGCCGCTTTATCCTGTTCTACAGGGTCGCAGGCAAGCTGGAGCCTATCCCAGCTGACTACGGGCGAAAGGCGGGGTACACCCTGGACAAGTCGCCAGGTCATCACAGGGCTGACACAGACACAGACAACCATTCACACTCACATTCACACCTACGGTCAATTTAGAGTCACCAGTTAACCCAACCTGCATGTCTTTGGACTGTGGGGGAAACCGGAGCACCCGGAGGAAACCCACGCGGACACGGAAAGAACATGCAAACTCCACACAGAAAGGCCCTCGCCGGCCACGGGGCTCGAACCCGGACCTTCTTGCTGTGAGGCGACAGCGCTAACCACTACACCGCCGTGCTGCCTTTTTTGCAAATTTGATAAATAAAAACTTTATACAAAATGTCCGACAAAATAATTTCCGCTTAACAAATTGGCAAAATGACAGTAGCAATTTGTGAAAAATGCTACAATAATAATTCTTGAAAAATAAAAAAAAAGATATGTTCTTGCCATCAAATATTTTCATTCCATATTTTGTTGCTTTTTTTGGGGGGGGGGGTGTTTTTGAGTAGAGTTTTTATTTTATCCTCGGTTGGTTCAGCAACACGCACCACCATTTTGTTTTTGTCTACTCACGGTATATGAGCTGATAGCCAGTAGTAGAGTAGCCAATCAGAGTGTGCGATTGCTCATATCTAGTGAAAAAAAAAATTTATATATATATATATATATATATATATATCTCATCTCATTATCTCTAGCCGCTTTATCCTTCTACAGGGTCGCAGGCAAGCTGGAGCCTATCCCAGCTGACTACGGGCGAAAGGCGGGGTACACCCTGGACAAGTCGCCAGGTCATCACAGGGCTGACACATAGACACAGACAACCATTCACACTCACATTCACACCTACAGTCAATTTAGAGTCACCAGTTAACCTAACCTGCATGTCTTTGGACTGTGGGGGAAGCCGGAGCACCCGGAGGAAACCCATGCGGACACGGGGAGAACATGCAAACTCCGCACAGAAGGGCCCTCGCCGGCCCCGGGGCTCGAACCCAGGACCTTCTTGCTGTGAGGCGACAGCGCTAACCACTACACCACCGTGCCGCCCCATATATATATATATATACACACACACAGTTGTATATATAAACATATTAGTAGTAGTAGTAGTAGTATATAATGTATAATATAATTATATTTTTATTATATATTATAAATATATCTCATCTCATCTCATTATCTCTAGCCGCTTTATCCTGTTCTACAGGGTCGCAGGCAAGCTGGAGCCTATCCCAGCTGACTACGGGCGAAAGGCGGGGTACACCCTGGACAAGTCGCCAGGTCATCACAGGGCTGACACATAGACACAGACAACCATTCACACTCACATTCACACCTACGGTCAATTTAGAGTCACCAGTTAACCTAACCTGCATGTCTTTGGACTGTGGGGGAAACCGGAGCACCCGGAGGAAACCCACGCAGACACAGGGAGAACATGCAAACTCCGCACAGAAGGGCCCTCGCCGGCCCCGGGGCTCGAACCCAGGACCTTCTTGCTGTGAGGCGACAGCGCTAACCACTACACCACCGTGCCGCCCCATATATATACACACACACACAGTTGTATATATAAACATATTAGTAGTAGTAGTAGTAGTAGTAGTAGTATATAATGTATAATATAATTATATTTTTATTATATATTATAAATATATGTAATGTATAAAATATATAATATTACTGTTAATCAGGTTTGCTTGTGGGTGGAGGGTGGGGATTGCTTCTGTTTTTGTATTTGGATTCAGTAACTATATTTTATTCATAAAATAAAAATAATTGTTCAGAAGGATGAGGTTGCAGGATGCAATAATTTTTCTTGAGAGCTGTGGTGAGTTCGGACCTTAAAAAGACTCCAGAAGAGTGAAACTGTATAAAAATACAATATGCACGCAAAATAAAATTGTGTAGACATTAATGTGTGTTCTGTTCATGGAGTATATACCTTTTTACACGTTTTCATTTCAGTGCAGTTGGCATTAGAGGTGCAACTATGTGGAAAATGTCCATGTGGCAGTGGGGGTGTGGTCAAGCGTCGGTCTGTGAATGGAGGGCGGAGTCAGGGAAGGTAAGTGGCGGAATCACCGCACCTGACGGGAATTAACCTGTGTTTGTGTGTCTTCCCCAGTGACCGCGCCCTATAAGAGGAGAGGGAGAGCAGAGGAAGGGAGCTCTCTCCCCAACCAGAACGCTTATGTGTGCGCGCGCGTGTGACTGGGAGAGAAAAATAGACACTGAAAAGTGCAATAAAAGAATTTGAGAACTCAGTTCTGGCCTGCCGTGCTTCTGTGCTCCACCAACCTTACACAATATCTACAGTCCAATACAAAATTCTTTTTTTAAAATGTTAATAATATAAAAAGAATTTTACAGCTGTAAAATTGAGTCATGATTGATAAACATAGTATATTTTTGAGATGCTAAACATAATTTTGAAAACTGTAAAAAAAAATGGCTCTAAGAAAACTTTAAAATAAAATCTTTACAAAATAATGACTTTTTAATATTAATTTGCTCACACAGTTGCTGTTCCCAATGAGACAATTTTGTCAATCATGCTATGGTACTGTACCTCACCCCCATGTATTTTGTCCTCGGTCCAAAACTACATACTCTTTAATGTAAATATGTAATCCCCTGTAGTCCTTGTTAGTAAATTAGGCTCGGTTTTTGTTGTTGCTGTTGTTTGTTTTGTTTTTTTTCCCCACAGTGTTATCAAGTTTCCATAAATTATGAAATGAGTTTATCACACATGTCTGATCCAGCTCTGAAATATCCTCCCTCTCCCCATTCCCCTTAGCATGGACACTTTGTACCTGAACCTTCTAAGAAAAGCAGGAAGACAGTTCAATAACAGCTCTAATGCAGTTCGAGATGGATGATAAAAAAAAAGCAGATATAATATTAGTACTGGCTGATATGGTAAGAATCACGTCTGCTTCAGTTCCCGTTCAATGAAATGCACCACTTAGCTCACTTCAAAAGCAAATGTCAGCACACAAAAGTATTAATATTTAAAGGCTGTACAGACGACAAGACTGAAAAACAATCCATGCACAAACAAGAGAGCCAACTGCTGATAATCGCTTCCTCATGTGTCATTTTTAAGTTGCAGTAAACACTTAACACACTCTGTGTGTGTGTGTGTGTGTGTGTGTGTGTGTGTGTGTGTGTGTGTGTGTGAGAGAGAGAGGTTCCCTCACTTTCACTCACACTAAGTGAACGAGTGAGTGCTCCCACACCATCCACAGAAAGTAGTGGAAAAAGAGAGAACATGAGAAAAGGTAAAGAAAAGGACAGAAGAGTAAGAAGAAAGCTGGAGGTGGAGAGAAGAGAAGAGGCGAGGAGAGGAAAGTGTGGTCAAGTAGCACTAACAATTCAGCTAAAAAAACTCATGGCAGCATCAGGGCACTGATACATTACAACACACACACACGCACGTGGGAGGCATTTCGTTCAGCACTAACCTACCAAAACCATTACATAACCCAGACTACACAGAATCATAGCGAGAGAGAGAGAGTTGACTGAAGAAAAGGGGGTTGGGTGGACATGCATACTTTCAAGAGGGCTTAAAATAGAAGGAAGACACAGTATCTCCAACAGCAACACACAAAACAGCTTTACACCATCAAAACTGTGAATTCTTAAGATAGCAGCAATATAAACACAACAACTCTTAACAAAGCTGCATCAATCTATTTACCTCCTCTCTCTCTCTCTCTCTCTCTCTCAGTTAATAACTGTTAAATTTGTTTTGCTAAAGCTTAAACTACTAAGGTACTAATAAATACTAATAAATACAGCATATGTTTTACTATGGTGCATTATACTAACACAATACAGTACTACTATAGTTTCACTTTCGCCAGGTATAGCTCAGGGTTCCACGATTTTCAAATTTTCTAACAGTGATAGAAATCAAAACCCACCATTATCAGTACATACATGTCAACCTTTGGTCAATCAAACCTGTATAACCAACCTCCAAAATCCGTATTTCCCTTATAAAATCCGTATAAGATGCAAATTAAAATAATTTACCTAAAATTTGAATGATAATTAACAATGATATATCCAAGTTACTTTTTATTCAATATTAATAACAATAAACCTTCAGAATGAATACAAAGCTCCAATGTTTGACAAAAACACAAAGTGTCACTCTAATGTTCTGAATTGTACTCCATGACAGCTTTTTTAGCACTCTGCACCAATACCTCACTAGGCTGCATGTCACAGCAAGTGTCTGTGTTGATCTTGCCGGAGTGCCCATTCAGAATCTTTTCAGTCGCTAGTGAAAGTCGCTCAGGTGGAAATACGTGTTTCAAACAAAATGTTACTTCCCGGTTGGCAGGATTCTCGCAATGCGGTGTGCGCATGATCAAAAGTGGAACGAAGTCTCGCTACCACAAGATAACGCGCGATTTCATAAGACTCTTTCCTGGCTGTCAGTGCTTTCTGTGGTGGACAGTACGTTTGTAAATGTTATGCGCTCTTTTATCATTGCAGGAATTGATTATAGCTCTAAATAAATATTTAAGTTTTTTTAAAGAATCCGTATAACTTTATTTGTATGCCCGTATACTACGTTTAGTGAATCAAATCCGTATAAAATACGGACATTCCGTATAGGTTGACATGTATGTCAGTACCTATAAATAATGTCAAAAAAGCATCTAATGACAATTTTAATAAAATTAGTTCTAAGGAGGGCTTGGTGATATTACAAAAAAAAAATTCAACTTAATGAAAAATTCTCGATTACGATTTTTTTTTTTTTGTTCTTCCATAATGCAATTATAAATAAAGTGCATATGTTTTCAAAGTTTTGGAAAACTTACAACTTTGTTGAACTGGCCACCATGGACCACAACACCCAACACACACAAACTCTAACATTCTCAGTTGCCATCATTCTCCTCACTCACACCTGGACTTATCATGAACACTGCATATACAGTACACTCAAACCCACAGCTCTCTGCAAAGTGTCTGCGAAGTGTGTTCTTGCCTGATGTTACTGAGCCTTAAATCCTGTGTGGTGTTATTCTCGTTTTTTGATCTGGTTTCTGGTTCGCTGGATTTCAATTCTCCTGCCTTGCCTGATTTAGTCTGTTTGTACATTGCTTTATCCTTGCCTGTTTTGTGATCACGATCTTGCTTAGTGTTTCAGATTTGTTTTCAAGCTTTTAAATAAAGAATTAGAACCTGCAACTGCTGCCGTCTCTGCTGCCTGACATTAAACACTCTTAAGTATGGTGTCAGATTCGTTTCTTACCTGGCAAATAAAAATCACACGATTCACAACTGTATTTCATGAGTCACAAATAAATGATACTGTTACATTTATATACAGACTGACGAATCTGCATTGACAAACCACTCGCCATTTGTGAACATCCCTGCATTTGTTTGCAGATTTTTGAGGCTTTCCTGATGTGGTTCGATTCATAAATGCTTTTTTTTTTTTTTCAAAAGAGCATTCTCTGCAGCCTATCACATGTCTCTTACAATTGCAGCCAATCACATGAACATGGTATTGGAGGGTATGATTGAATGTGACTACATTGCATTACATCTGTGCACTGTTACATGGACTACTACAACCAGTAATTCTCTGCTTTCACTCCTCTCTGCTTCATTGTTAACATGGCTTTAGGATGCTGCACTCGACAGGTAACTGAATATGTAATAAACCCATTACTGCTGTGCATGAGTGCCAATATTATTATGGCTGTATTGTAGATAAACATATAATAAACATACCCTACAAGCAGGGGATCGCTAAATTTTTTGAGTCATTTTTTACCCATTTAACTGAAAAAAAATCAAGCCCATTAGTATATATTTACTTTACAACCAAACTATTTAAAAGTTATGCACATTATTCAAATGTGTGCAATAATTTTGGCTATTTATTGGCAGCTAATTATAGAGTCAGTTTAGTTTCTTAATTAGTTTCTGTTACTACAGCAGATACTGTACAATAACCAAAGATTTATCATCAATATAAATTTTTAAAGACCAATATAAATACTAGGTATGTGAGCAAAATTTTCAACACTGTTAAATGCTAAAACAAATAGACAGAAGGAGTTTGAAAAACCTTTAAAATGATACCAAGATCAAGGTTATAGGTTGAGAAAGAGAAAAATACTGATCATTTGAAACTTGCATTAATTAGCATTATTTTGTCCTTGTTTTGCAGTTAAATTAAAACAAAACACTGTGACCTGAAGTATAAAAATAAGAATTTTTTTGGCCTTTTTTCCCTTAATTTTGAGATACTGACTAGCCTAATAAACAGTCTTATGTAAGAAAGTGAAGTTTCATTATAGGTTTTGGTGTGAAACATTCAGGAATCGTATAAGCTTAATGGTTAGAGATGCAGCTTTGGCACCAAAAGGTTGCTGGTTTGATTTCCTGGACCAGCAGGACTGGCTGAAGTGCCCTTGAACACCCCCCACCCGCTCTGGTAAGTGTGGTGGTGTACAGTACCTTGTGTCTGATTAGCCAAAGAAAAACCACTGATGCAATTATCAGTTCGGGCAGGTACCTGGCCATAATAATAAATAATTATAGTACTCCTATAAAATGTTTATTAAAATGAATTATGAGTATCAACATGTATTGTATATACACTAATATGTTGCCAAAACAGCAGTGTTCAACTTCAGCAGGCTCATAGGATGGTCCCTGGTTTGATCCTGAGCTCTGGGCAGAATTTCACTTGTCAGTTCTCCACACATCAGCATGAGTTTCTTCCAGGTTCTCCAGTTTCTTTATACCACCCAGACACATGCTGGTAGATGGATTGGCTACTCTAAATTGCCCCTAGGTGTGTGCCTGGTGCCCTGTGATGAACTGATATCCCATCCAGTAGGTATTCCTACCAAGATGAAGCAGTTATTGTAGATGAATGAATGAATGAATGAATGAATGAATGAATGAATGAATGAATTCCACTGAAACACAGAAATGTTTGAAGTAAGTTTGGGCTATGAGCACTGCTTATATTTCACTCCTTGCTTAATTCAAAATTCATCTCATCTCATCTCATTATCTCTAGCCGCTTTATCCTTCTACAGGGTCGCAGGCAAGCTGGAGCCTATCTCAGCTGACTACGGGCGAAAGGCGGGGTACACCCTGGACAAGTCGCCAGGTCATCACAGGGCTGACACATAGACACAGACAACCATTCACACTCACATTCACACCTATGGTCAATTTAGAGTCACCAGTTAACCTAACCTGCATGTCTTTGGACTGTGGGGGAAACCGGAGCAAACCCACGCGGACACGGGGAGAACATGCAAACTCCACACAGAAAGGCCCTCGCCGGCCCCAGGGCTCGAACCCAGGACCTTCTTGCTGTGAGGCGACAGCGCTAACCACTACACCACCGTGCCGCCCTAATTCAAAATTAAAAGTAATAAAATTAATTAATTATTAAAAGTAACGATAGTAAGATTAACAGCAATTGTATTTGCGAAAATGTTGATCGTAACAACTGCCTTTCAATGATTGGTAAGCTGAAATTTTTACATATATTTTTTAATATTATTCATTTTCTTAAGGAAATTTTCTAAATAAAACAGAATATAAACCATAAATCTCCTCTGGACCTAGGTTAGGAAAAGCAAAGCAAGGCTCATCCATTTTAGTTGAAATGCCCCTTTAATGCTCCATGTTTGTTTCTTCAACCGTGAGTTGGCCTAGTGGTTAGTATGTCTGCCTCTCCACAGAGAGATCATGAGTTCTACTTGTGGCACGGGCAACGAGTAGACAACGAGTAGACAACGAGTAAGACAACGAGGGAGGCTCAGCCTCCTTTAAAAATGACGAACATCGTATAGGATGAATTGCGCTAGGCTTATGTTATAGCCGACCTTATAACATTGCTATTTCAGATCCAGAATCATAGAAATATATGTGCTCAACCCAACTACAGTGCGAAATCATTCCATTATAACTTTCCCCAGTTCGCCTAATGTGCGCGTGAGTTTTTCCCCCTCATGACAGCGCGATGCAGCCCAGCCTCAGTGCACTTCAATGGCATTTGGGAGCTATGCGCTTGTCAATCTCAAAATGCAAGATGGTTATTGGACAAATACTGCGAAAACGCCCACCCACGGAGTCTCACGGACTCCCAGCCTCAGTGGACTTCAACGGCATTTGGGAGCTATGCGCTTGTCAATCTCAAAATGCAAGACGGTTATTGGACAAATATTGCGAAAATGTCCGCCCACGGACTCCGAGCCTCACAGTGGGAGGGACATGGCAGTTTCCGCGAGGAGACTTGTGATTGGTGAAAGCGGCAGGATATTTTCTTTGATTGACAGCTCGTTTCAAATACAGACAGGCAGCGGTGAATCTCAGTGCTGTGGTGTATTGTAAGAGATCAGCTTACATTTCGATTTCATTCATTACATACGGTTTCTACCAGCTTTTTTAGTTTGTATATATTTTCATTGTAAATAAAGTGTAAATATAGTGTTGTCAAGTTTGCTATCTTAGTTCCAGAAATTTCGTTTATTTGAGTGACTGAACTTGAACTTGAGGGGGCTAGTCAGCTAGCAAGAAAGCTGCGCACGGATGCCAAGCATTGCTGATTTAATTTTGGCGAAGCCATTTGCCAGTCTTCCTTTCGAGGAAAAAATTAAAATTAAAGAGCAGGGTAGACCAACGCCTCAAATTGACTTGGTGAAAAAGGTAGGGAATAATACTCATTCCTTTCAGCTCTCCTGGTACGAGAAAGTGAATTGGCTAACAGCAAGTGACCCACATCAACAACAGTAAATAGGCTACTTTAGTAATATGTCATGGATGGACCAAAAATATAGAATCTATTTAAAATGTTTATGCTGAGTATATTATATTGGAATATATATTTCTCTGGATATGAATTAAACACCACTACAATTTGGAAAACATTTTTAAACAAAAACACAGCCGAGAACATTTCACACTACAGACCTGGATTAAAAGTGAAGGGTTATCAAAATTGTCAATAAAACATTTCTCAGTCAAAATAAGTAAAATATAGGGAAAGTGTCATTGAATGAAATGTTTGGCTCCCCAACATCAGTGCTTGTGCCTATTCCAGAACACACTGCTGTTACTGCTGAGGTTCCTGACAGAGCTGCTTTCAATAATGATCAATTTTTAAACAACATGCCACAATTTTAAAATATAAAATGTTAAAATATACCCCCCAACACCACCATCATGTATATTGGACAGTAGGCTAATGGGCCAAAAAAAACTGTTATTTCACAGTTTGTGACCCTGCCAACAATCAGCCAGATCAGAGGCAAGAGTATGGGCAATTGATGTGTTTTTTCTTTTTTCTTTTAAAATCTGGAAATATCGTAACCGACCAGCCTCCCCTGTTTGAAAGACTACCAGCCGCCACTGACTTGTGGTCAGGTCATACCAAAGACCATCATAAAAACAGTGCCTACTGCCACCTGGCAATACAGATGTGAGTAGGGAGTCAAACTGTCATGGTTACCAGAGGACTGGCCCCCCACTGTAACCCCAGCTCTGTAATAGGTGAGAGGCTGAGCGCTACTGAAACGGAGATTGGCACTGCCTGATGTTCCTTGTCGCATGGGAAGAACTTTGATGATTGATTTGTTTCAGACCTACACCTTTGTTAAATTTAGATACAAAAATACAGAGTTGCTTTTTGTATTTGGGAAATCACTTCTTAATCTGCAGTAACTGTCAACACATACCCAGAAGGTGATTCAGGATGTTGTCCAATTACTGTAAATGGAGAAAAGTTGATGGCAGTTTTCAAATTGAAAAAATAAAACAAAAAAATCAAATATGACGGTCTACACATTTTAGATGGCAACAGTTTGCCTGTAGAATATTTTTTGAATGATTTTTTTCTTTACTAAACAGGATTAACCTATATGCATCACGATTGTGTAATCCTAATATTCTGGATCTTAGAAGGGTGGATAATGGCTAAGTAAACATAATGTCAGGATTGCTTTCTGCTATTTGCCCATTTGGGCTGGGATTTTATGACTATGGATGTGTGTTCCATTGGGAGGTTAGTACATGCCAGAGTCATAAAAACTAGGACTCTGGAGACTCTGTTCTTTGCTCAAATGTGTCCTCCTTTTTCTCTCAGTCTTTCTGGACTGTCTTTCACACTCCTGTCTTTCTCCTTAACTCTCAGGAGAATCATTATTCTCTTCCTGTGTCTTGTTCTTTTGTGCTTTTGAACTTGCATGTGTGTCCCAGGAAACCCAGGCTGATTATGATAATGAGATTTTTTTTGTCTCTGTTCTGTTCGAAGCCAGTGAACAAAGTGGAGTGAGCAGCAGCCATGGCTCGGGTGAGGACAGAGAGAGCATACAGTATTGTAACGCCCTCAGTCTCCACGGATATATCTATAAATGATCTTGCTGTGTGTTATTCTGCATCAAACTTCACAGAGCAGTGAACTCTCTGACAAACACTGCAGCGAATCCATAAAACCTTGGGAGCGAAACAAAGAGAAAAAGGTCCCACTTGTTTTGCATCTGTTCTTCCCATCTAAAGATTCCTCTGTGGCTTTCTGTTGCTTTCCCCAACTTCTCTCTCTCCCTTTCACACACTTAATTTTTACTACATCCACTAGTATTAATGAAGTACACTGCAGTTACTCCACAGAGTTTTCTTCAGACATGAATATAAGCTGTAAAATACTGTTGGTTTTCACAGGTCAGAAACCATTCATCACATTTATTCTGAACTGGGTTTTACTATATAAAAGCTACCGGTACCTAAACTTAAAGAATGAACCATGAGACATCAATACAAGGAAAAATACAGATATAAATGACACTGGCTGACATCAGATTCAAAAGGAAATCAGCCCAGACCCACACAAAAAATAAAAAATTAAAAATTAAAAAAACAGAAAACTTCAAGGACAGTCACTGAATAAATAAGCATGAAATACCTAACAAACTTGTACGGCCACAAAACCTCCTTGACCTTTAATACAGAATTCAGAACAAGTGTGTCTGTGTTTGAATTTCAGGCAGAATTAATTAATGCTTATCATCTATCCATCTCTCTCTCTCTCTCGCTCACATAAGAATGATTACAGTGTCTTGCAAAAGTATTCATCCCCCTTGGTGTTTGTCCTATTTTGTTGCATTACAGGATGGAATTAAAATGATTTTTGGAGGGTTAGCACCAGGCCTGGAATTTCGTCATTTTAGGGGCAAGGCCACTTGGCCTTTTGTGCTGTCAATTTTTTTAGGGCACGAAGGCCAAAAGCCAGGGCACCAAGGCCATAAAATAAAACAATGATTTTAAGTTCACGTCTATAATTAATTTAATTTAAGGACTAATGACTCTTCTGAGGAAGACTGGAGTCTCAGTTGAAACTATCAAGCAGGTAAGAAACATCTCCTACACTATTATGTCTGAAGATAAGAAAATATTGAACACATCTAAACTTATCAATCCATCACTCACTTCAAAAATTGTAAAACTTATTAAACCTATATCCTCCCATAATTTTTGTTCAATTGACACCAAATACGCAAGAGCATCTTCAGACTGTACTACTACGCAGATTTTTGATTAATCAAAATTGAGCCTGGAGTACATCAAAATGTTTGACTGGAAATGGATCATACAGTGGTGCTTGAAAGTTTGTGAACCCTTTAGAATTTTCTATATTTCTGCATAAATATGACCTAAAACATCATCAGATTTTCACACAAGTCCTAAAAGTAGACAAAGAGAACCCAGTTAAACAAATGAGACAAAAATATTATACTTGGTCATTTATTTATTGAGGAAAATGATCCAATATTACATATCTGTGAGTGGCAAAAGTATGTGAACTGCTAGGATTAGCAGTTAATTTGAAGGTGAAATTAGAGTCAGGTGTTTTCAATCAATGGGATGACAATCAGGTGCGAGTGGGCACCCTGTTTTATTTAAAGAACAGGGATCTATCAAAGTCTGATCTTCACAACACATGTTTGTGGAAGTGTATCATGGCATGAACAAAGGAGATTTCTGAGGACCTCAGAAAAAGTGTTGTTGATGCTCATCAGGCTGGAAAAGGTTACAAAACCATCTCTAAAGAGTTTGGACTCCACCAATCCACAGTCAGACAGATTGTGAACAAATGGAGGAAATTCAAGCCCATTGTTACCCTCCCCAGGAGTGGTCGACCAAGAAAGATCACTCCAAGAGCAAAGCATGTAATAGTCGGCGAGGTCACAAAGGACCCCAGGGTAACTTCTAAGCAACTGAAGGCCTCTCTCACATTGGCTAATGTTAATGTTCATGAGTCCACCATCAGGAGAACACTGAACAACAATGGTGTGCATGGCAGGGTTGCAAGGAGAAAACCACTGCTCTCCAAAAAGAACATTGCTGCTTGTCTGCAGTTTGCTAAAGATCATGTGGACAAGCCAGAAGGCTATTGAAAAAATGTTTTGTGAGACCAAAATAGAACTTTTTGGTTTAAATGAGAAGCGTTATGTTTGGAGAAAGGAAAACACTGCATTCCGACAAAAGAACCTTATCCCATCTGTGAAACTTGGTGGTGGTAGTATCATGGTTTGGGCCTGTTTTGCTGCATCTGGGCCAGGACGGCTTGCTATCATTAATGGAACAATGAATTCTGAATTATACCAGCGAATTCTAAAGGAAAATGTCAGGACATCTGTCCATGAACTGAATCTCAAGAGAAGGTGGGTCATGCAGCAAGACAATGGTGTTAAGCACACAAGTTGTTCTACCAAAGAATGGTTAAAGAAGAATAAAGTTAATATTTTGGAAAGGCTAAGTCAAAGTTCTGACCTTAATCCAATCAAAATGTTGTGGAAGGACCTGAAGCTAGCAGTTCATGTGAGGAAACCCACCAACATCCCAGAGATGAAGCTGTTCTGTACAGAGGAATGGGCTAAAATTCCTCCAAGCCGGTGTGCAGGACTGATCAACAGTTACCGGAAATGTTTAGTTGCAGTTATTGCTGCACAAGGGGGTCACACCAGATACTGAAAGCAAAGGTTCACATACTTTTGCCACTCACAGATATGTAATATTGGATCATTTCCCTCAGTAAATAAATGACCAAGTATAATATTTTTGTCTCATTTGTTTAACTGGGTTCTCTTTATCTACTCTTAGGACTTGTGTGAAAATCTGATGATGTTTTAGGTCATATTTATGCAGAAATATAGAAAATTCTAAAGGGTTCACAAACTTTCAAGCACCACTGTATACTAGAATGTATATGAAAATGAATAAAAGTAAAATGTTAATGTTGTAATGATGCCAAAAACAATGAGATAAAATCTCTTGCGATGGTGATCTCGTCAAGATGGCAACAGTTACACTTCGGTTAAACAGCAAAAAGAAACATACAATACAAGTAAAAAAAACAATGCTAACTGCATAGATTAAAAAAGTGGCTATGAACAGACAACAGCACATATCACGTATCATATTACGGCAGGAACAAGCAGTAGTAACATCCATGACCTTACGCTTAAAGCTCGACAAAGGAAAAACTTGACAGCAAGCTAATTAGCATTTGTTACCAGCTACAGTCGGTACTCGGCACGTTAAAAGTGGGTCAACTTTGTAACGACATAACGTTACTGTACAAGCAATGCTTATTTAACGGTAACAAACTTAAGCCCTATATGTTGAAATTCCTATCTAATTCGTTCGTTAATTTATCACACAGTCTTACCTCAGTCAAACGCTCACCAACAAACAAACGTTCAAGAAACAAGTCAAAAGGTTTTTATTAGAATCATTATAATTTGGGCTTTCCCATGTACTTTTAATATGTTTGTAAATTGTCATCCAATTTCTGTGTAATAATAAGTCTGTGATAACAATTGTGATATTTTGTGATATATAAAACCTGTGATAGTTATATTTCTTAAATTTATTTACTATTAATATTATTAATGTTATTCTTATACATTTTGTTTATTTACACATTTTTTGTAACTTTTGTCCTCTATCATATTGTCACCATTTTGTAATTTTTTATGAGGACCACAATGGAAATAAGTCATTTTATTAGACTTTTTTGTGTCATCCTCGGTTTTTTACATGTCTTTATAATAATTAAATGTGTATTTTATTGTAAATGTACATGTGGAAAACCAAAATCAAATCAAATCAAATCAGTCAACTTCTTCCCTCCTTCTGTGAAAATTCAACGTCTCAGACACGGACACAAGTGGGCGGGGGATGCATTTGATCAAGTCTCCTGGTTGGCTGGTGATAGATTGGTGTCATTATAGCACGTCGGAGCGGTTCATGCCAGGCT
>NC_083593.1:31787861-31792861 GCF_027579695.1 Neoarius graeffei
TTTCTGCACAAACTTCAGGAGTCCATACCAAGTGCTCAAGTGCACACTGCCATTAAAGCAAAAAGGGATGTACCAAATACTAAGAAACTCTCACATTCATGTAAATATTTCAAAAATTCTACTTTTCACTCAAGATGTTAACAATAATATAATTTGTAATGAAAATTGCTAGAAGTTTTTCTACTAATAATCTCAGACTTTTGGACCCCACTGTATAGCTTAAAGTATGTATGTATGTATAAATACATACATACATACATACATACATACATTCTGTAAGCTGTTTTCCCAAGATGGAGAAACTTTTTACCACTATTTGTATCAATGATACTGGCAACAAATGAATAAGTTATTCAGTGTGTGATTATTTCATGAGTTTATAATTTTGTCACAACTGGCCATGTAGAATGAGACAAACACTGCTTTTAAATGAATCTGAGCATCTAAACTCATCCTCAGGTATTTACAGATATTTTGGACCATTTTTGCAGTAAATTATTTTATGTACAGTACTGTGCAAAACTCTTAGACCCCCTATTTTTTCATACAAACTTGGTTATAGATTTCTGTTTGATGACATACATTATCGAGTCTGTACAAAAACATTTTAGAGTTCCAAGCGTTCGTTTTCCAGCACAAAATTAAATGTTACAGAAAAAAAAAAAGTTTGTATCTGAGCAGCATATTACATAAGAGACCACTTTTCAGATTAAAAAAGAAAACATAATGAAGTTATAATGGGTTTTGGTGCAAAATTAAGAAGCGAGTATGACAGTCAAAGTGTCCAGAAGAACTGTGGCTGGTTCTGTAAGATGCTCAGTAAAACCTACAGCTCATTTCCTTATAAAACTGCACTCATTGTACCTGAGACTACCTTTTTTTTTTTTTAAACAAAGGGTCATCTCACAACAAATATTGACTTTGTTTAATTTATTATGGCTTACTGCTGTTTATAGTATTTTTTTGATGTTGAAACATCTCATCTCATCTCATCATCTCTAGCCGCTTTATCCTGTTCTACAGGGTCGCAGGCAAGCTGGAGCCTATCCCAGCTGACTACGGGTGAAAGGCGGAGTACACCCTGGACAAGTCGCCAGGTCATCACAGGGCTGACACATAGACACAGACAACCATTCACACTCACATTCACACCTACGGTCAATTTAGAGTCACCAGTTAACCTAACCTGCATGTCTTTGGACTGTGGGGGAAACCGGAGCACCCGGAGGAAACCCAAGCAGACATGGGGAGAACATGCAAACTCCGCACAGAAAGGCCCTCGCCGGCCACGGGGCTCGAACCTGGACCTTCTTGCTGTGAGGCGACAGCGCTAACCACTACACCACCGTGCCGCCCATGTTGAAACATTTCATTTTATTATTTTTTCAGCCATTTTTGGTCTACAGCATTTCTTTACATGTGCCTTAGACTTTTGCACAAAGCTGTACATTATTTTAATATTATTTTTTGTGGATAATTAACTTTCTTGCACCTGATCATGTAGAAAAATAAAATGAGATTTAGACAGCTATTAATCTAATGGATAAACTCCGTCAACTGCGGTAGATTTTTGGAGGCGGGGCTTTGTGTACATGCACAGATTTCTGAGCATGCACAGAAAGTAGGGTCAAGGGTCAAAAAATAACAAATACCAAAATGTTTACAAAGTTCACCTTGTCCCTACTCAAACAATCACTTATTTGATTCTAGAATGATTATTAATATTGCACCTGTTGGTACATTGCACATTTGTGAGCACACTTTTTATTAACCTGCCAAATGGTAAAGGCAGTGTGGTGATGTAACACTGCAGTGGCTACATTTCTCCCAGATGGCAAATATGAGTAAGTTTCACAGGAAAGTTTACAAAAGTTTCAGTTATCAAATGTCAATTATTGATTATCCATAATGAAAGCTCCTCATGGTCTAAATTTTTATACCTTTCATCAGCCTGTATTCTCTGGGTCAGACATTTCCAAACACATCTTTGGCAAAGTTGTTTAAAAAATTAATTAGTGAAGGAAAACTGTATTGGGAAAGAATGTTGTTGGACAACCAACGTACATCAGTGTATCATTACATCAAATATGTGTAATCTCTGCCTCTTTCACTTATACAATGGTTGTATAGTAAATATTCATAATGCTTGGACGCAATACACACAATCATACGGATAGGTCCTCCACCACATGGCTGACAAATTCATCACTGACAAGTCTATACAATTTTTAGCAACTGGATAGACAAATATCATCAAGCATTATTGTTACAACCACCTGCTTTAATGCTTGTTATGGACAATGTTTGTGTTTTATACCTCTTTCTTTTTTGCAGCACACATGGAGTGGGAAGCCATAGCCTAATGATTAAGCAGCTTTGGGACCAAAAGGTTGCGGGTTTGATTCCCTGGACCAGATTCACTGCTATGTGGTACGTCACACTGGATGAGAGCGTCTAATAAATGTAATGGAGTAATGGAGTGTCCTCATTGGCCAATAAACATCAACAGAGAAGCACCAGTGTAAGAGTCACAGACTTTCCTTCTCATTCAAACAGCACCGGAGGAGCCACATGACCAGACCTCACTGACTGTTTATTTGTTGCACTAGTTTTAGACTCTTGCAGTCCTATTAAAGTACTAGCTGTTTTGTGGTTAATAGTACCCTATTGTATTTCAGATACATGAGACACTGTGTGGAACAAGTTGGAGAAAAGCGCCATTTATTAACTCCTTTTCCTCTGTTTTGTGGTGCGTGAGCTAGGATAGAATATGATACTGTATATTTCTGTTTTTGGAACTAATTTTACTTAGCCAGCCAAAACCTTAGTTATTCCTTTTGTTTTGTTATTTTTGGTGCATGATTGTCCCTGAAGTACATCCACTAACCACAGTTTCCATTCAAGACGTTTAACTCCATCAATAAAATCTCACTGATATTTTAATAAGTGTTCAGTGGTTTGGTTGGTGGTTTGGATGGGAGGGAAGTCCATTCTCTCATTCATGGTGTGATCCACTCTAGACAAGCTGTAACAGTGATGATTCGGTCTCAGTTACAAAATCAGTGAGATAGTGACAGTGAGGTCATACACTCATGCATACGCAATGTTTCTACTACATGCAAACATGACTCAAAAGATCAATAGAACTTTAATTCAATTCATTTAAAAACATCTTTCATTGGCAATTCACTTTTCTTTCAGAGTTGTGCATGACGGAGAGTAGGCTGTCAGCTCTGAACTTCTCTGATCCTCCAGCTGAGAATAAGACCATTGGATCTTAGTATGGTAAAACCACACAAGAAATCACACCAACTCAACCAAAGCCATCCTGGAACTTAAGGGCGTGGCTCATGTACTGAAATCATACAAACCCTGGCTCCCTAACAACTGATGCCACAGAACTGTGTTCCAGGGAGAAGATATCAGCTTGACTACCTTCAACATTATAGCTGAGGTTTTACTGAGAGAAAACCGAATGAACTGGATGAACACGTGCTGTTGTCAAGACATACTTAAAGAAAGCAACATTAGTGATATCTTTCAGTCACTGTGGCAGCATGTTTGGAATGCACAGCACAGAGCTTTGCAGGTTTACACTGGCATCATAAGAAGGCATTCCTAATTCTTAACAGACCTTACACAGCATGCGAATGAAGATTTATATTTCAGCTTTCAGAATAGGAAAGAAATAGAGATGTGTGAGAGAGAGAGAGAGCAAATCTGAGCAAATAGGGATTGTATAGTGTATAATGGCATGTCAGGTGAAAATTCAAATTCAATCCAAATTGCTTGAAATTGCCCTCAGTGAATTCAGAATTGAACGCTAAACAACATACATTTTACAGAATTAAAATGCTTACCCATTCTTGAGATATTACAAATCAAAGATTGAAAAAAAAAAACGGCTTAATTTTTAGACAACTGCCATAATATTATGTATTCGGATAACATGGTCCAAAATGGGCCTCATTAACGAATAAGATCAAATGTTTTTTTTCTTAATAACTTTATTTTTCAAGATATTTATATGGGAATTGGAAGGCATATATATGGTTGTATACTGAATACAAAGTTTGAAAATTTGTAAAAACAGATTATGAAAATTAGAATTTAATTAGTATTAATTATGCTAATTAGGTAAAAATGTTAAATCGGTACACTCATTAAAAAATAACAAAAGATTATTTCTAATACTCTCTTTGTGCTCTGTAGGTCTTTGTATTTCTTAAAAGTAGGGCCTACTAGTGTTTATATGAAAGAATATAAATGATTATTTCAATTAATATTCACAGCTTTCAAGGCTAACCTCGAAAAAACTGTGTGAGCCACATCCAATAAACATCCATCCATTATCCGTAACTGCTTATCCTGTGCAGGGTCGCGGGCAAGCTGGAGCCTATCCTAGCTGACTATGGGCGAGAGGCGGGGTACACCCTGGACAAGTTGCCAGATCATTGCAGGGCTGACACAGAGACAAACAACCATTCACACTCACATTCACACCTACAGTCAGTTTAGAGCCACCAATTAGCCTAACCTGCATGTATTTGGACTGTGGGGGAAACCGGAGCACCCGGAGGAAACCCAGACAGACACAGGGAGAACATGCAAACGCCACACAGAAAGGCCCCCGTCGGCCACCGGGCTCAAAACGAGAACCTTCTTGCTGTGAGGCAATAGTGCTAACCACTATACCACCGTGCCAATCCAATAACCAATTCCATGTAATTGAACTGAAATTGACACTCGCGTTTCTGACTTCCGGTTTTTAAAAATCTCATTCTGACCACCAAGATCTCACTATTTTTCATCAAAATAATGACAGTTATATTCTAAAATAATTATTTATTTACATACATGAATCAGTTTGATTTGAAAAAATAAGTAGGTAAAGCTATTAAAACTCACTTCAAAGTCTCCTGTGAATCATAATATCAAAACTAGCTGACGGAAAATTTTGCTGAATATTTCATCAGAAACAGTGAGAGCTTGAAAACATC